>NC_140172.1:132884051-133058551 GCF_963971535.1 Notolepis coatsorum
CTTTGTCAAAGCTATTCCATAATTTTGCCCCTTTAACAGATAGATATACATCGACTTTTTATATTTGTCCTTATTTGTCTATCCGAGTCATGTGCAGCTGTTCAGTAACTACATGTCTGTCTGAGTCTAGCTGTTCAGTAACTACATGTCTGCCTGAGTCTAGAGCAGCTGTTCAGTAACTACATGTCTGTCTGATTCTAGAGCAGCTGTTCAGTAACTACATGTCTGTCTGCATCATATATATGTATATACTCTCTGTTTAGACTCTTTGTACTCATAAACAGTACTGTATATTTGTAGATCTGGTATGTCATAAATGTCTAGATGTAACAGTACTGCCTATCTGTATGTCATATATGTTATGATTAATTGAAAATGGGGGACCCTGATATAAACAAGACAAAAGTGTTTCTCTGGTCTGCATACCCTTAACCTGTTAAGCTGTAGCCCTATTTTCAGAAATGTTGTCTAAAGGTACATGCCTAAGTAAATGGAAGATTGCTCCACTTCTACAAGGTCAATTTGCATGTTCTTGGTATCTAGGAACATCTAGGGACCTGGGGGTATGTATTCACAGTGTCAGAAATATTGTGTCTGTTACTAGGCTTTAGTAACTTGTAATAAAAAAAGGAGAATATAAATTATGATTGTAATTTGCATCTGTGCCTGTGAATAACACCATGTTACAATTGTGCCGCAAGAGATTTCGCTCCATGAGCTCATTCAGCACCTTTTTGAGATCAAGTGTACAAAAAAAATCTAAGCAAAGGAATAAAGGGAAGATGATTAAACAGAAGGATTTGTAGATACAATTATAAATTGTAATCCATTTTAATTATAAATTCATATTTGACCTTGAACTTGACCTTGACCTTATTATGGCCAAATCCTACATCTATGGATAGGGAAAAGGCTCCTCTTTCCTTGCGGTTTTACGATAAAAGAGATATAATTAGCATTTTTTCGATAAATTCTTATTTTCGGTAAATCGTATAAAACATCGGTAAAAATGAAAATATACATTTTGACTGCTGTTTTGATAGGGTTAAGGTCTTTACTCTTGGATACATTTGAAAAAAAAACAGAACATTACCTCTTAACATGTGGGCCCTCTTGAGGACGATTCACGACGTGCCACTTTGCCGACCTCTAGCGGCTCGGGTGTGCATTTATTTTAATACAATATATAGATAGAATTAAAGCCCTATTTGTTGCCTGTTGGTTGTCCTTTCAGGTGATAAAATCCGTTCAGCGGTTCTCGAGTTACATGCTGATATGTGTGGCGTGCCCCAAAGTACACATTACCACCCCCGACTCCCGGGGCTCTCGCTCCGTCACACATTTGGCGATCTCGAAGATTTTTGGACCAAATTTTTTGCCAATGAGTGTGGCTTTCCAATGATACCCCACATGGGGATCTAATACGGTCTCTATTGATCGATTGATCGAAAGAAAAGCAGGGTCCCCTTCTAAGGGGACCTTACAGCTTAACAGGAACAATTGTGTGTATTGAGCTGTACTGTATTGTACCCATTCTGCAATCTGTTAATAAAGTTTTCAATCAATCAATCAATCAATCATATGTCTGGATGCAGTCCAGCTGACGGAATAAAGACTAACACGTTTCTGTGTCGTCCTGCTTTCAGAACGGGAACATCTTCTGTGCTTTGAAAACGTGCCAACCGCTCACCTGCTCCACACCGGTCCCGGTGCCGGACACCTGCTGCTTGATGTGCAAAGGTTTTGTTCAAAATTCATTCATATTCTTCCTCTTTGTCTGAAGCGGTGTGCGGGAGATCCCCTTCCTGTGCCGTCATTGTTATCTCTGTCTTTATTGAGCAGTTGGAATCGTGATGCTCGAGAGGGAAGGGTTAGGGTTCAGAGGTGACGTTCGAGAGGGAAGGGTTAGGGTTCAGAGGTGACGTTCGAGAGGGAAGGGTTAGGGTTCAGAGGTGACGTTCGAGAGGGAAGGGTTAGGGTTCAGAGGTGACGTTCGAGAGGGAAGGGTTAGGGTTCAGAGGTGACGCTCGAGAGGGAAGGGTTAGGGTTCAGAGGTGACGCTCGAGAGGGAAGGGTTAGGGTTCAGAGGTGACGTTCGAGAGGGGAAGGGTTAGGGTTCAGAGGTGATGTTCGAGAGGGAAGGGTTAGGGTTCAGAGGTGACGCTCGAGAGGGAAGGGTTAGGGTTAGAGTTCAGAGCTTCAAGGCTCCAACAGAGGATCTAACTACGCGGATGTCCGCGTCGCTCACTGCTGTCACACAAAAGGCTGCTCTGCGTGTTGGTTGACAAATGTGACACCGATCTGCATTTTACTCTGAACACTCACTCCGTGCCAAGAGAGAGTAGGGCAGGATCATGGTTCTATGGGTAGGATTGGTCCCGTAAGACTTTGGCAGGTAGATGACGCAAAATAGATTTTTACTATCACTAGTCGGTTTTAATTTTTTTTATCATCTGAAGAAACTGCCAGTTTTATTTCAAAATCTATAAAGTAGACTCTTTATTTTGACATCGGTAGACGACGCCACGACAGAAAGTGTAAACAGGATTGTGGGAAATGTAGTAAACTGGCACGAGAAATGTAGGAAATTGGTACGCCTATGAAACCTCAAACGACTGCGGACATGCCGCTCACATGTTTTGAAGCAGAAGCCCACACTACAGAACAGTAATCCAAGTGGCACAAAACCAAAGCACAAACAAATGGTGCACATTTCCTGGCAGTAGCAACAGCTCTACCCATTTTAAAAACAGTTTTGTTGATGTGATCAGACCATGATAAAGAACTATCAAGCCAAAGGCCTAGAAGCTTAGTCTTTTCAACCTGCTGTATAGGTTGACCTGCATTTGTAGAACCAATGTAGGATTACGTGCCAATCGCTGATTGGTCCCAAAAAGCATACAAACAGTTTTAGGAATGTTAAGTACCAGCTTATTTGTTTTTATCCAGTCATATAAAATATCCAATTCACTGGCCAAAACCTGATTAAGCTTGGTGTCTGTAGCTGCAGCATAATAAAGGGTTGAATCATCAGCATATAAAGTCAGACTAGCCTGTTCAATAGAAAAAGGCATATAATTCGTAAAAATAGAGAATAAGAGGGGCCCCAGGCAACTCCCCTGTGGGACACCGCAGTCTAACCCTCTACTGCCTGACAAAGTACCATTAAAATAGACCCTCTGAGACCTCAATAAAGTATGTTAGCATTATGAACCAGTATGTTAGAGTTATGAACCAGTATGTTAGCTTTATGAACAAGGCGCTACAAGACATCAGCTTGAGGTCCAACCCATGAATAAAAGTCCAGGTGGGTTTGGGTCAGAGGACTGCGCTGGGTTTGATGCTGCTAGAGTAGAGCCGTCAATAAGTAAATAGCCTGTCACTGTATTAAACTGTAATAATAATATAATTTCATGTCTGAAACTGTACCTATTCCTACCAGGCCGGAGTCTCATCCTGCCTCGTGGTGTTTGTCTCTCTGTTAGATGACGGCATCAGCGGCTCGTCGTCGACTGAAGACGGAACCCTGCAGCTGAACCGAGGCGTTGTGAGAATCACCAATCATCACCATTATCACCATTATCACCACACCATTATCATCACCACACCATTATCACCACACCATTATCACCATTATCACCACACCATTATCACCATTATCACCACACCATTATCACCATTATCACCACACAATTATCACCATTATCACCACACCATTATCACCATTATCCCCACACCATTATTATCACCACACCATTATCACCACACCATTATTATCACCACACCATTATCACCACACCATTATCACCATTACCACCATTATCACCATTATCACCACACCATTATCATCACCACACCATTATCACCATTATCACCATTATCACCACACCATTATCACCATTATCACCACACCATTATCATCATCACACCATTATCACCATTATCACCACACCATTATCACCATTATCACCATTATCACCACACCATTATCATCACCACACCATTATCACCATTATCACCACACCATTATTATCAGCACACCATTATCACCACACCATTATCACCATTATCACCACACCATTATCATCACCACACCATTATCACCATTATCACCACACCATTATTATCACCACACCATTATCATCACCACACCATTATTATCACACCATTATTATCACCACACCATTATCATCACACCATTATTATCACCACACCATTATTATCACACCATTATCATCACCACACCATTATTATCACACCATTATTATCACCACACCATTATAACCACACCATTATTATCACACCATTATTATCACCACACCATTATAACCACACCATTATTATCACCACACCATTATCATCACCACACCATTATTATCACACCATTATTATCACCACACCATTATCATCACACCATTATTATCACCACACCATTATTATCACACCATTATCATCACCACACCATTATTATCACACCATTATTATCACCACACCATTATAACCACACCATTATTATCACCACACCATTATTATCACCACACCATTATCATCACCACACCATTATCACCACACCATTATCATCACCACACCATTATTATCACCACACCATTATCACCACACCATTATTATCACACCATTATTATCACCACACCACTATTATCACCACACCATTATTATCACCACGCCATTATTATCACCACGCCATTATCACCACACCATTATTATCACCACACCATTATCATCACCACACCATTATCATCACCACACCATTATCATCACCACACCATTATTATCACCACACCATTATTATCACCACACCATTATCATCACCACACCATTATCATCACCACACCATTATTATCACCACACCATTATCATCACCACACCATTATTATCACCACACCATTATCATCACCACACCATTATCATCACCACCACACCATTATTATCACCACACCATTATCATCACCACACCATTATCATCACCATTATCATCACCACACCATTATCATCACCACACCATTATCATCACCACACCATTATCACCACACTGTGGTCTGTGAATCAGTCACATTAAGACTGCTGTTGTTTGTCTGAAGAGACATTCTGTAGATCAATGTGCTGGAGAGCTGCTGAGAGGACGGTCCTCCGCGGTGCGCGGGGCTCCCAACCTGAGCCACCTCAACCTGCGCGGAGCTCCCAACCTGAGCCACCTCAACCTGCGCGGAGCTCCCAACCTGAGCCACCTCAACCTGCGCAGGGCTCCCAACCTGAGCCACCTCAACCTGCGCGGGGCTCCCAACCTGAGCCACCTCAACCTGCGCGGAGCCGCGGAGACCACCGTGAAGATCCTGCTGCAGAGGAGACACCAGCGAGGTGAGCCGTCTCTCTGTTCTCACTGCAGAGGAGACACCAGCGAGGTGAGCCGTCTCTCTGTTCTCACTGCAGAGGAGACACCAGAGACCCAAGGGACACACAAGATGGCGCCAGTATGTTTGGCAGGCCGTCGGTCGCGTTTTCTCAGTGTCCTGTTTGTATCCTATAAACGGCATTCCTCAGTGTCCAGTACCTTTCCCCAGCTCTATGGATTCACATCAACAGTATCCACGTATCCAACTCTCAATGTCCGAGATTTCTCACCCGCCTAAGTGGCAGCCTGTGTGGCCTTTGGCACCCGTCCACACAGTGGTGGGAGCCCAGCCTTAAAGTGTCCCAAGATCCTGAGATAGAACCATGTTGCTTTTCAGTACCTGGTTAGAAATATAGAACAATGATCCTCTTATTTTATTTATTTATTTATATATATATATTATATATAAGAAACATCCCAATAGCTCTCCTTTAAATTACCTACCAGAAACCACGGAAATATCAGCACAAAAATAAAAAATAAAAATACCATAAAAGACAAACGAATCAAATACATAAAATAAAATAAAAAAATAAAATAAAGATAAAAATAAACAACTGTTCTTCGGCTTCTCTACCTCCATCCACCTTTCTTTTTTTTCTCTTTTTTTCCTTCTCTTTTTTCCCCTAAACCTTCCTCCCATTTTCCCTTTCCTTTCTTTTCCCTTACCTTACATGTTTCCTATCTCTCTCCTTTAGATTCTTACCCTTTCCAGGAAATGTATAAACGATGACCAAGTCCTTTTAAATTGTTCTGTTTTTCCCTTCTGTATGTATGTTAGTTTCTCCATTGCTAAGTTTTCTGACACTTCCTTTAACCATTGTTTAGCCCCTGGTCTCTGTATCTCCTTCCAGTTTAGAGCTATCACTCTCTTGGCCTGTAGCAAACAAAAATTTATCAATTTCCTCTTTCTAATATAAGCTGGGAACTTCTCCGGGTATAAGTGTAGTATACATAACTTAGGATCGGTCGGGATTTCTATCTCTGTCATCTCCGATATGAGTTCCAATATCTCCTTCCAATACTCCTGTATCTTCTCACATTCCCATATACAGTGGTATAGGGTCCCTATCTCTACCCCACACCTAGTACATTCATCCGGGATCACGGGGTAAAACTTGTGTAATTTCTCTGGTGTCATATATACTCTGTGTATCCACTTATATTGTAGGAGTTTACATCTGGTATTGATTGAAAGTGTCTGTGACATCTCACATGCTTGTTCCCAGTCCTCTTCTGCTATTTCTACCCCCATGTCCCTCTCCCATGCCCGCAAACTGCTCAAAGAGCTCTCATCCGATCCTGATAACAACACATCATAAAACTTGGATAATTGTCCTCTTCCCACCATATTGTTCCTAGTAAGTCTTTCTATTATGGATGTGGGTGGTTCCTCTGTGCCCCTGTTCTTTGAGACTACGTAGCTCCTGATTTGAAAGTATTTAAATCTATGTGATCTTGGGATTTCAAATGTGCTTACTATCTGTTCGAAGGTCATCAATTCCCCCTCTTTGTATAAGTCTTTAATCTTACCCAAACCCCTTTCTGCCCAATTTTTGAATCCCCTATCATTCCTTCCCGGTTTAAATTCCTCATTCCCCCAGATTGGTGTATACCCCGATAATTTATCTCTTCTACCTAAGTGTAAGTGCGCCTTGTGCCAGATCCTTACTGTATTTTTGAGGAACGGGTTCTTTGTACTTTTTATCAACAAGTTACTCTGTCGTGAATACATATATGCGTCTAGTGTTATCTTTGTCTCCTCTTTTTCTATCTCCATCCAAGCCGGTATATCTGTCTGTTGAAAGTAAAACATTGCTGTCCTGAGCTGTGCCGCCCAGTAATAAAGCCTCATATCTGGAAGTCTAAGCCCTCCTCTGTCATACGGGAGGTAAAGGAGTGTCAGTCTAACCCTGGGTTTTTTATTGTTCCATATAAAACGTGTGAACATCGTTTTCAATCTCCGAAAGAAGGTTTCAGGCAAGGGCATTGGGATTGATTGGAATAGGTATAGGAATTTAGGCAATATAGTCATTTTAATAACATTCACTCTGCCTATCATTGATATTGGTAATTTGCTCCATCTTTCAAGCCTATTTTCTACATCTGTCATTATTCGATCGTAATTACTCTGTACTAAGTCTTTAATCTCCGGGGTTATCTTTATCCCCAAATATGTAAACCCCTTGGGGGAGCTCGCAAACTGCGTGTGCACCGGTGTTTTCTCCCTTTCTCTCTCATTCAGTAACATAAGTGCGCTTTTATTTTGATTCGTCTTATATCCTGAAAATACTCCAAATTTCTCCAGTATTTCGTTTGCATTTCTAATTGAGGTATCCAATTTAGTTAAGTATAGTATTATATCGTCCGCGAAAAGCGATAGGCGATGCTCCATACCCCCTATTCTCCTCCCCGTGATTCCCGGGTCCTGTCTAATCGTCATCGCTAATGGTTCGATTGCGAACAGAAATAGCAACGGAGAAATCGGACACCCCTGTCTGGTAGATCTCTGTAGTTTAAACGGTGTCGATATTTGGTTGTTTGTAGTTATTTCGACCATTGGGTCTGTGTATAGAATCCTGATCCATTTTATATATCCTTCCCCAAACCCGAACCTTTTAAGTGTTTCAAACAGATATCCCCACTCAATCCTGTCAAATGCCTTTTCGGCGTCTAATGACAGAACTGCGTGGTCTTTTTCGTTTTTCTTAGTGTGAAGAACATTTAGTAATCTCCTAATGTTATGAAATCCCTGTCTTCCCAATACAAATCCGTTCTGGTCATTTTTGATCAGATGTGGAATCGACTTCTCTATGCGTCTAGCTAGCGCCTTACATAAAATCTTCGTATCACAGGACATGAGGGACACAGGACGATATGAAGTTGTGTCTGAGGGTGGCTTTCCCGGTTTCCTAAGTACCGAAATCATCGCCGATCTTAAGGATGGAGGCAAAGTCCCCTCCTCATATGCTTCATTGAACATTTCCAGTAGGTGGGGTAGCAGTTTCCCTGCGAATCTCTTGTATATTTCTGTTGGTATCCCATCTGGGCCCGCCACCTTCCCGCTATTCATAACCGTAAGCGCCTCGTTTAATTCTCCTATTGTTAGCTCTTGGTCAAACTGTTTCTGTTCCTCCTCCGTTATTTTTGGGAATTCTAACTTGTCCAGGAACTCATTTTGTTGTTCTGTGTCCTTTGGGTATTCTGATTTATATAATTTTTCATAATATTCTTTAAAGGCGTTATTTATTTCTATTGGGTCATTCGTTTCCACCCCATTCCCCAATTTGATCGTATTTATCATCCTTTCCGTTTGTGCCTTTCTAATTCTCCATGCCAGTATCTTGCCTGCTTTTTCCCCTTGGTCGTAGTATGACTGTTTTAGCCACTGTAAGTCCGATGTTATCTTTGTAGTGGACAGATGTTTGTACTGGGCCTTTAATACCCGCAGTTCCCTCTGTTTTGCTGGGTCTTCTCCTCTATATAGCTGTTTTTCCACTTCTTTCACCTGTCTTTCTATGTCCTCCATTTGTTTATAATGTTCCTTAGATTTATGCTTAGTATAGCTTATCATTTCTCCCCTTATATATGCCTTAAATGCCTCCCATCTCACCATTGCACTTGTCTGGTCTGTATTTATGGAGAAGTACATGTCTATTTTTTCACCTATAAAAGTCATACATTTCGGGTTGTTGAGCCATGTGGTTTGGAGTCTAAATCTAGGGGGTGCCTTCGCTATTTTCGGCATGTTCATACTTAACGTCATTGGAGAATGGTCAGACAGTAATCTACTGTCATATTCACTTCCTGTAAATTTAGATATCAAGCTCGTCGAAACTAGAAAATAGTCTATTCTAGAGAACGTTGGCCTACTTAGTAATTTAGAAGCGCACGAATATTCCCTCTTGCCTGGATTTAGTTTTCTCCATATCTCCACCAAGTCGAGGTCTCTCATAAACGTATCCATTACTTTCCTTGTTCTTCCGTGGGAGGTATCCCCTCCCCCTGACTTATCTATTTCCGGTCTCCTCACCAGTGATGCCACAGATTACTTGTAAAAGTAATCTGATTACTGATTACTGATTACTCCTTTAAAAAGTAATCTAAGTTACTTTACTGATTACTTGATTATCAGAGTAACTTAGTTACTTTGAAAGTAACTAGGTTACGAAGTCGTCGTCGTTCCCCCAACAGTTTTTTTTTAAACGCTTTATTGAAAGTGCATAAATTGTTTTTAACTTGTTTCTCTGCACATAACGTAAATTGTTAAACTAGTGCTTCAGCTTCTGTACCATCAAGTATGGTAAAGCAACAGTCTATGATGCTCACAGCATTAGAGCAGCCAGCCAGTGGTTTTACAAAACCAGTGTATCACATCTAACAAATGCAGGCTGAACTATTCAATTATATCAACTGTAACTATTAAATTGTTTTTATAAATGTCTCTCTATAAACATACAATCAGTCTCTCTTTAACATGTAAATTAACTGTAAATCTGGCAAATAAGAGCTTTTGCTCTGCCACCATCAACCCTCCTGTACCTAGTCGAAGCGTCGGCTAGTGTTGTGATTCCAGATGCTTTCAATGCAATTGGATGTGCTGTTTTTAGCGGTAGACAGTATTTTGTTTCCTCCGCCGTGAAGTAGTGACTGAGGCTACGTTTAGACAAGCGTTTTGGGGTGGAATTCTGAACAGAAACCGCAAAATTCATCTTGCGGTTTCACTTTTAATTTTGCCAAGCGTTTTGGGGTGGAATTCTCCGACGACGGAGCCCTGCTGTCACACGATTGGCGCATATGTCACATGACGTGCTGTGAAGACCCGCCCTACTCTGCCTCTGATTCGCAGACTGTGGATGGGGAATGTGATTGGACCAAAGCAGAGTCACTCAAAGACAGAGGGACCAGTCACGCCGCGGGACACATTCTTGTATTTAACCCTTTCACTGCCACACCACGTCACTCCCAAAAGAAAAACAGCTCAAAATGTATTTTTGACTGTCGAAAACGAAATAAAATACTGCATTCCGCCTGCATTATGAATTTATAATGAGATAGTAACGAAATAGTAATGCACAGCCACTTGGACAAGTAACTGCAATCAGATTACTGGCTTTTAAAGATTAACGCGTTAGATTACTATTTTCAGGGAAAAGTAATCAGATTACAATAACGCGTTACTTAGTAACGCGTTACTGGCATCACTGCTCCTCACGCAGTTAAAGTCTCCCCCCATGATGAACTGGCCCGTGAGAGTCGCCATTTTCATAAGCAGTTCTTGAAAAAACAGCGGGTCATCATAGTTTGGTCCATATATATTTACTAGGTTCACCTGCATGGAGACTATAGGACCGCTTAATATTATAAATCTCCCTCCCGGGTCTACAATTTTATTTCTTAAAGTAAATGGTATCGACTTGTCTATCAGTATCATCACTCCTCTAGCTTGTGAGTTGAATGGGGCCGAGTAGACCTGTCCTTGCCATCTATTCTCAATTCTCCTGACATCTTCCCCGGTGCTGTGTGTTTCCTGTAAATAAATTTTTTTCGCTCCTGATCTTTTTATCTTCCCTAGAATCTGTTTTAGCTTAATAATGTGGCTCATTCCCCTCACGTTCCAGCTCATATATTTTATTTCGTTCCTACTCATCCCTATGTCCTATGTTGCCCACTCTCTTCTTGCCCCCCTCCCCCCTCTCCTCCATGTTTTGTGATGTGGTGTTACAGCCGAAGTGTCCTGTAATAGTAAATAAAAAAAGAGAAAAAACACAAATATCCCCAGACCCCACATATAAAGCTAACGTCCCCCCCTATTGGGCGTGGACTTCTGACCCTCCTCTTTTCCGACTTCCCACAGGTCCCTCTCTGCTTCCTATTAACAGGATGCATCTTACCTGCCTTTCCCTCTCTCCTGCCGCTCTCTCCTCCTAGTATGCCCTAACCCCATTGTTACGAAGGATCAGATTAAACCGAGTATATATATTTATTTATGGATATATATTGAATAGTATTTGTATGTCGTTTGATATCCCTTGTATATTCCTTGTACATATGCACGGAATATCCCTTTAGCCTACTATAGCCCATAATAGTTCATTCTCTTATTGGACAAAGGACCAGGCGCCAGGGGACCAGCCCCTGGCGTCAAGTTCAAAGGTACAGACGAGACATGTCCGTACTAGCCCCGGCTCCGCTCAGGGATACGGCTACCGAAATGAGAGTGGCACTATTTGTTCACCGTGCATATAAATATGGCGCAAGTAAATGTAGAAATCCCTTACCCTTCTTCCCAACTTAGTAACAGAACGTGAAGCCTCACCCACGATACGACGTGCGGTGAAGTATGGCCTGTTTGGCCTTAGAATAGCATTGAGACCTCGTGCAAATTAATAACTGAATTGTCAGAGTTTGGCACTGTACCGTCGAGTGCGACGTATTTCTATCAAGTAATAATAGTCTATCGTGTATGGTGCATCGTGTGGTTAGAGTTCTAAAGTGACCAGCATCTCCAACGCTTCCTCGTGTTATCTAGAGTCTTATCCAGGTTGGGCCGACCACATGGCGCTTTCATCCGAGGAGATCTAGGCGAGGACCGAGGGACATGTACACTGGATTACCTACCCGACGACTGCTGAGCCCTATGCGGCTGGAATATATATTTGCTTTGGTACTGTGATTTGTGGAGCGGATAATCGCCGACGCCTGTGAGTGTTGGATTTACCCCCGAGAGGAGTCAAGTTGAGTCGGCGCTCAGAGAGACTGAGGTCGCCTAGCTTCTTCTTCATTGTGGAGCTACAGCCTACAAGAGAACCAAGGTGTATTCATCTACGGATCAAGAGTCTATTGCACTGTCTTCTGTACTTGAAGTCTCCATAGATATCGTTGACCAGACGGTCTACTACCGACGGCTCTCCTACCCCCCCTACCGGCTTACAACCGGGAGGACCCCCTCCAGAATATCCCGCTATATCATTAAGTGTACCATAGATATAATTCCCTAAGAGCCAGGTTGTATACTTGCTTCCTGCGTAACCAGAGATTGGACATTCAGTGTTGATTTGCCTACGAGTACTCATTTGCCTTACAAGTGCATTCAAATGATAAATGTAAGATAAATATTCTATGTACCTTTTGCTCCATTAAATATTTGATTATTACCTTTGACTGGAACCGATTTCATTGTGGAAAGTGTTCATCATATTTAGATATCGTGTACTGTATGGCCAGTAGTTAAAGTACATAAAGCGGTAGTGGTTTAATGATACCATACTTATCAATACAGTCAGGGAATTGTACCCCTCAGTTAAAATTGGTCCTTCGAGCCGGATGGTAATTAGTGTAATATTAATATAGTGGTATTAATATTGAAATGGCCTATGATGAACACTCCACGAAACGGTCCTCCTAAAGTAGAACGCCCGCAGCGTAGACGGCAGCCACCTCAGTACTTAGAGGATTACGCTGCCAGTATACTACCTAGCCTTCTACAAACGGTAAACGCGGTAAAAGTAGAAAGTAAAATTATGTCCGACCCTATCAACCAGGATACCCCGACCACAGAGGCCCTAGTGGGTTCTAATGTAACTGACCAAGCTCACGGTGGGGACCAGGAGGGAACTGACACGACTTTACCCCCCGCCAAGACCGAAGAAGTAGTCCCCGGAGAGCTCCGGGAGGAAGACAACCCTCCAGAGATGGAACTCTGCACGGAACAAGATGAGGAGAGCGCCGAGGAGATAGAGCTCCAGGACTCCCCGCAGGAGAACGCATCCCCAACGAGTACTGCCAGGAGCGGATCACCTCAACCAGCGTCTTCCCCCAGCGAGGCGGACAAGATGCTGGCACAGGCGTTCCTCGCCAGCCTAGCAGCCTCCACAGAGCGCGATCGGCTCCAAGCACAGACGCTTAGTGAGCGCGAACATTCTACCATGGAAAGAGAACGCATTCAAGCGCAGCAACGGAGCGACGAAGATCGTATACGTCTAGAGATTAGACGCCTTCAGACGGAAGAGAATATGGTAAGAGACCACGCCGAAGCCCAGCGCGCCGCCGCCGAAGCCCAGCGCGCCGCTGCCGGTGTCCAAAGAGAAGCAGAGCGCGACATCGCTCTCACCAAGCGCGAAGCCGAGCGCGACCGATTACAAGCGCAGCTAATGGAGCAGCTGATCGCCAGGGCAACACCCCCTCCCTCCACACGGGGTTCCAGGGCCTCGTCAAGACACGGGTCAAGGGCACCCTCCCCTAACCGATTAAGCGACCCTGAGCCCGACCACCAGAGAGAGCCTATACCCCCCTCCGAACTCCTTCCCCGACCGGTCCCAGTGAGACCCAGCTACAAGGAAGGAACGGCGTACACCGCGGAGAGGCTAAATAGACGACTACAGGATCTAGATGACCTGACAGAGGAAGAAGAGGGAGAGGAGGAGAGTCAAGCCCGACAGCAGCACAGTACTCCACAGGACCAGGAGGTCCAGTACAGCCCAGGCTATACCCCCGCGGCTCTGCGCTACAGACCCCCGACTCTATTCACGGGTGAGCATGACGCACGACCAGTCCCGAGGAATAGCACCTGGACCAGCGGGCCATGGTACCCTGCCGGTACCAGCCCACCGAGAGGCGTAAGAGGAGACTCGCCTAGGAGGCCTCTCTTCCAACGCTCACCGATGTGCCAGCCATCCACGGCGTCATACATTGGCACACAGACGTTTCCAGACTTCACCCATGAGAACCGAGCACAGTACACGGAGCTACGGATGTGCTTAGAGACAATGATGGTGGATGTAGCTGATGAACGCCACAAGTATGCTATCCTATTGAAGCACCTGAAAGTGCCCAGAGCGCACAACATAGTGCTAGCTTATGCCACCTCTACGACCCCATACACCGCGGCTCTAGCAGCACTAGACCAAAGATATGGACGTATATGGGATTACGTAATACAAGAGATAAGGCATATTGACCGCCTACCCCCAGCAACAGACAATCGCTCACTAGACGACCTGTCTATCAAAGTACAATCCCTGGTAGGGATGCTGGGGGCGCAACGAGAAAAGGGTATGCACGAACTATACGCAAACTCGAATGTCGAGAGGATTTTAGAGAAGCTGCCGCCCGCCCGACAGGAGCGCTTCAGGCGGCAAAGAGACCACCGTGATCCTCACGGTCCCGAGCCATCCCTCCTAGACCTAGCCGACTTCCTGGCGAGAGAAGTCAGCAGCCTAC
This sequence comes from Notolepis coatsorum, assembly GCF_963971535.1. Classification (NCBI taxonomy): domain Eukaryota; kingdom Metazoa; phylum Chordata; class Actinopteri; order Aulopiformes; family Paralepididae; genus Notolepis; species Notolepis coatsorum. Next base: position 132,898,684 of record NC_140172.1, read on the forward strand.
GGTTGGATACGTTCGTGCGGAGCACACCAAGCTCCAGAGAGGGACCTAGGAGAGCAAACGATGGCCGAAGATTGGTGACTGTCATGCACCAATCAGAATCAGTACCGAGCAGCAAGAACCACAGTACCCCCTCGATGAAAGAGAAGTGGAAGATGGTGTGCCCGTACTGCGAAAAGGAACACTGGTTGTCACAATGTGACCTGTTCAAGAAGATGACCGCTGAAGAAGTGAGTCACTGGATAAAGTCCAACAGGCGCTGTTACCGATGTGCGCGCAGTCACATGGCAGCCGAGTGCCGCCTAAAGAAGAGGTGTAGTCGGTGTGACGGAGCCCACCTAGATGTCCTACACAACAGTAACAGAAGAAAGCATGCACCATCCAGCAGCACAAAGGCAAGTGTTATGTACATTGACCCCGCTAGCAGCGGGGGCGCCCAGGTGCTCTTAAAGGTGGTCCGCGTAACACTGAGTTACCAAGATAAGGTCATGGACACTTACGCCGTCCTTGATGACGGGTCAGAGAAGACCCTTCTCCTCGCGTCCGCTGCGGCCCAGCTGGGGCTGCGGGGGAGCGAAAACCAGATGACGATTCGGACAATAAGAAGAGATCTAAAGACGATAAAGGGCGAGAATGTCTCCTTCACTATCGCAGCAAGCGGGCAGCCAGAGAGACGGTATAGGATTACTAATGCTTTCACCAGCCAAGAAATAGGACTATCGCAGTACACCTACCCCATCGCCAAGCTGATGGATAAATATGTGCACCTGCGTCAACTACCTATCCCGCTCATAGACGGTGCCACCCCGACCCTGCTGATAGGCTCCGACCATGCAGACCTCATAGTCCCGATAGACCGGGTCCATACAGGACCCAGAGGTTGTCCTGCAGCAGTCGAGACCCGCCTAGGATGGACATTACAAGGCCCCCTCGCCAAGTCTCTTAACCGAACAGCAGCCACTAGCTGCCTCCACTCCAGAGCGACAGAAGAAGACACCACTCTCCTGCAGCATGTCGAGAGGCTATGGACACTAGAGACAATGCCCTTTAAGAACGAAAAGAAAGACATTCGTTCTAAGGAAGATATTTACGCTATAGCCCTCCTCGAGCAAGGGACAAAGAGAGTCACAGTCAACGGAGTGATGAGATACGCAACTCCACTCCTGAGGCGAGAGGGAATGCCCACCTTTCACGCCACAAAAGAAGCGACGGAGCGGTATCTATTGAACACAGAGCGGCGCCTAGCCAGAGACCCCGCTCAAGAGACGGTGTACCGCGCTGAGATTAACAAGCGAATCACAGCGGGACACATAAAGAAAATTGACTGGCGACGTCGTGCGCTGCTCCGCGCCTCCCTGATCAAAGACGGCTTTGATCTCCGGCAGCGGGCCAGCAGCGACCCCCCAGTATTGCGCAGCCTCCCCCCAGAGGACAAGCCCCTGCTGCGGTTCCTATGGAGAGAGAGGATCGGAGATGAGCACCCAGCCATCTATCAATGGGAAGTCCTTCCTTTCGGAACCACATGCAGCCCATGCTGTGCTACGTTTGCACTACAAAAACACGTCGCAGAGGACCCAGCAGCAGATGAAGAGGTCCGACAAAGTGTGACAAATAGTTTCTACGTGGACAACTGTTTACAAAGCGTCTCGACGCCAGAAGAAGCCGAGGCTCTTCTACTCAAGCTCCGCGCCTCCCTGATCAAAGGCGGCTTTGATCTCAGGCAGTGGGCCAGCAGCGACCCGCAAGTATTGCGCAGCCTCTCCCCCGAGGACAAGGCAGCGAGCAGCGACACCTGGATGGCGACCATCCCAGGAGAAGCCCAAGAAATGACACTAGGACTAGTCTGGCGCTTCAAAACAGACTCGCTCCATTATAGACACAAACCCCTGACCAAGGAGCAGGGAAGGTCGACGGCAATACCGACCACCAGACGGAGTGTATACAGAACACTCGCCAGACAATATGACCCGTTGGGATGTATTCTACCTTACACCACCAGGGCAAAGATGATTGTAAGAGCGCTATGGGACAAGGACCAGGGCTGGGACGACCCCATACCCGAACACCTTGCATCCACATGGAGAGAGTGGGAGACGGAACTCCGCTCACTCCCAGGTGTTAACATACGCAGCAGCTACTTCCCACCCACAGTGAGGCCAGAGACATGCAAGATGGACCTGCACGTATTCAGCGACGCCTCCGAAGTAGCCTACGGTTCGGTGGCCTACTTGCGTGCCCGAGAGGAGGGAGGAGAAATACATACTGCTTTCATCCTGGCTCGCTCAAGAATAGCCCCACGAAAGCAACAATCTATCCCGCGTCTAGAGCTCTGCGCAGCCCTAGCAGGAGCGCAGCTCGCCACGTTAATCCAACGTGAACTCACCATCCCGGTGCAAAGAACAATCTTGTGGTCAGACTCCACGACAGTACTCGCATGGATCCGGTCTGATTCGTGCAGATACAAGGTCTTCGTGGGAGTCAGAGTCACCGAGATTCAAGAGTTAACAGAAGTAGCGAGCTGGAGGTATGTGGACACCAAACACAACCCAGCTGACGTCATCACCCGGGGAATGTCCCTGGATGACCTCACCCGTCACAACCTCTACAGTGACGGACCAGAGTTTCTCAAGCTCCCCGAAGAAGAGTGGCCTACACCCACCCCACGGGAGGCGAGTAAAGAGGAGGCCGAAAACAAGAAACCTATGTTCTGTGGATTGAACACACTCGTCTCCACAGACCCCGACATAGACGATTGCCTCACCCTACAGAGTGCGCAGCTAAAGACATTTCTGTGGCACCACCCAGAGGTTCAGCCCACGACTGACATTTCAGCAGCTGACTACGAAGAAGCAGAACTTCTTCTACTACAACGAGCCCAGAGAGACTCGTTCCCCGATGAGCTAGACTGTCTACAGGGAGCAAAGCCCGTCCCATCAGACAGCAGACTGCTCCACCTAGCCCCCGAGAGCGACGCCCATAGTCTCAGAGTGGGTGGTCGTCTGCGGAGAGCCCCAGACTTACCGGATGACGTCAAGTACCCAATAGTCTTGAACAGCCGACACAAGGTCACAGAGCTGATCATAAAGAAATACGACGAGGATGTGCACCACGCAGGGGCAGAGAGAGTCTTCGCGGAGATCAGACGTCGTTATTGGATACTGCAAGGGAGAGAAGCAGTGCGGCGCTTCCAGCAAACCTGTCTAGACTGTCGTAAGTGGCGAGCCCAGCCCAGTATACCCCGGATGGTTGACCTACCTCCCTGTCGCCTCCGACTCGGCGACAAGCCTTTTCACTCCACCGGTATGGACTGTTTCGGCCCGCTGTATATAAAGAAAGGAAGAGGAACCGAGAAGCGGTGGGGTATTGTATTCAAATGCATGACCACCAGAGCGATACATATCGAACTCCTTCCAACCATGAGCACAGACTCATTCCTTATGGCCTTCCGAAGATTCACATCACGGAAAGGAAAACCGTCTACATTATTGTCTGATCACGGGACAAACTTCAAAGGCGGAGAAAGAGAGCTGAGAGAGAGCTTCCAAGCTATGGGCCCAGAACTTAAGACCCACCTCGCTCCATCCCAGATTGACTTCCAGTTTAATCCCCCGAACGCACCTCACTTCGGTGGAACTTGGGAACGAGAAGTACGTTCTATAAAGACAGCCCTGTACGCCGTGCTTGGGGCCCAGACCGTGGCGGAAGAAGTCTTAATGACAGTCCTCACGGAGATCGAGGGAGTATTGAACTCAAAGCCCCTCGGTTACGTCTCAAGTGATGTAGCAGATGTCGACCCAGTCACCCCCAACACACTCTTGATGGTGCGGCTGGACCCCGCGCTACCCCAGACAATGTACAGGCCTGAAGAAGCGAACGGCCGAAGAATGTGGAGGTACAGTCAAGTATTGGCTGACAAGTTTTGGAACAGCTTCCTACTCCACTACCTACCGTCTCTACAGACCCGCCAGAAATGGGTGAAAGAGAGAGACAATTTGACAGAAGGAACAGTCGTCATGATTATCGACCAGTCACTACCCCGAGCTATGTGGCCGGCTGGCCGCGTAAGCAAAGTGATCACCGGTGCCGATGGAAGGGTCCGAGCAGCTGAAGTGCTCGTCCAAGGGCGGACCTACACCCGACCCGTGGCGAGGCTAATAGAACTGCCAAGGCTCCCCGATACTATCGATGACGACCATGACCCCATGACTTTGTGAACTGACTGACCCTCACAGCGGACATTGAGTAGTGGACAGTGCGGTTAATCTGTCTCTGCTTAGCTAATTAGGTGGGACTAATTAGGGGGCGGCTGTTACGAAGGATCAGATTAAACCGAGTATATATATTTATTTATGGATATATATTGAATAGTATTTGTATGTCGTTTGATATCCCTTGTATATTCCTTGTACATATGCACGGAATATCCCTTTAGCCTACTATAGCCCATAATAGTTCATTCTCTTATTGGACAAAGGACCAGGCGCCAGGGGACCAGCCCCTGGCGTCAAGTTCAAAGGTACCGACGAGACATGTCCGTACTAGCCCCGGCTCCGCTCAGGGATACGGCTACCGAAATGAGAGTGGCACTATTTGTTCACCGTGCATATAAATATGGCGCAAGTAAATGTAGAAATCCCTTACCCTTCTTCCCAACTTAGTAACAGAACGTGAAGCCTCACCCACGATACGACGTGCGGTGAAGTATGGCCTGTTTGGCCTTAGAATAGCATTGAGACCTTGTGCGAATTAATAACTGAATTGTCAGAGTTTGGCACTGTACCGTCGAGTGCGACGTATTTCTATCAAGTAATAATAGTCTATCGTGTATGGTGCATCGTGCGGTTAGAGTTCTAAAGTGACCAGCATCTCCAACGCTTCCTCGTGTTATCTAGAGTCTTATCCAGGTTGGGCCGACCACATGGCGCTTTCATCCGAGGAGATCTAGGCGAGGACCGAGGGACATGTACACTGGATTACCTACCCGACGACTGCTGAGCCCTATGCGGCTGGAATATATATTTGCTTTGGTACTGTGATTTGTGGAGCGGATAATCGCCGACGCCTGTGAGTGTTGGATTTACCCCCGAGAGGAGTCAAGTTGAGTCGGCGCTCAGAGAGACTGAGGTCGCCTAGCTTCTTCTTCATTGTGGAGCTACAGCCTACAAGAGAACCAAGGTGTATTCATCTACGGATCAAGAGTCTATTGCACTGTCTTCTGTACTTGAAGTCTCCATAGATATCGTTGACCAGACGGTCTACTACCGACGGCTCTCCTACCCCCCCTACCGGCTTACAACCGGGAGGACCCCCTCCAGAATATCCCGCTATATCATTAAGTGTACCATAGATATAATTCCCTAAGAGCCAGGTTGTATACTTGCTTCCTGCGTAACCAGAGATTGGACATTCAGTGTTGATTTGCCTACGAGTACTCATTTGCCTTACAAGTGCATTCAAATGATAAATGTAAGATAAATATTCTATGTATCTTTTGCTCCATTAAATATTTGATTATTACCTTTGACTGGAACCGATTTCATTGTGGAAAGTGTTCATCATATTTAGATATTGTGTACTGTATGGCCAGTAGTTAAAGTACATAAAGCGGTAGTGGTTTAATGATACCATACTTATCAATACAGTCAGGGAATTGTACCCCTCAGTTACACCCATGCTCCCTTTTTCTCATTTCTGTTATTTAACGTCTAACTTGACTAAACTATCTTCAACTTGAGTCTGTATCATTACTCTCCCCCTTCCTCCTCCCGTAACCATCTCGAGGAGTCCTCTATTTCAGCCTCCAAACTTCTAGGTCTCCATCACTTTAAAACATTGGAACATTGAAACAAAACTCTTGAAACAAAACAAAACCAAGTCCGCCACCTACCGGGCATCAACCATATCCAATACCTGTTAAGAAAGGGGATATGGCCTATGAAAATCCCTAAGCTATACCCATTACCCGTTAAGAAGGGGGGTATCCTTTGTAGAGTTAAACCAGAACTTGTTGCGCTTCTATGTAATATACTCTTCCCCTTCCTCCCCAGACCCTAACTATCCACTCCTCCTCACTTCTATGCTGGGTCCTTGACCTCTATGTTGTATTCATAGGCGGCGCGTGCGCATTAGGGCAGGGTAGGCTCCAAAAGGAACGCCCCCTTTTAGGAACGCCCCCTTTTATATGGTCGCAAACTGTCCAGGGGTTCTGATTTCATATACACACACACACGTAACTAGGCTATACTACAGCGAGCCCCACTCATTTATATATATTGCAAATTAAGTGTTCAAATGAAGGCATCCAATAATATATTAACCATTGTCTTACCTTAATGCAGATAAATGCGACATCCAATATGATTAACGGTTCACTGATCATGAAATATGAACTACTATACAATTGCAATAGTATTAGAAAGGATATATAATAACAACACAACAAATTTGTTTCAAATTCAAGGACATTTATTAGAGAATCAAGAGGTTTATTCAGGGAAATGTCATGTGAAATGCGGGTGGTCATCGATTGTGCAAAATACAATAATAAAATAAAAACGGTATTAAGAAGACATAATGTGCATGATAAAAATAGACATGCTAAATTCCTGAGACGGCACTGGTTCCTATATACACTATTATACAATATATAATTTTAACTCCGTCATTATACTTATCTAAATAAACGTTCCAAGATGAACCACATCTGTTCCTTGCTTAAAGTGACTTTTACTTTCCTCCTTCCTTTAAGACCAGACATGTAGGTTATTATGAAATACTAATAATATCAGTAGTTGCAGTTGCAGTCAATATTGCACATTTTATTTGCAAATTAAATCAGTAACGGGCTGCGCGTTCTCTTCGCCAGTCTGATGTCTCTCTTCTCGTCTTTCGTCTGTGTTGCTGTAATGGGGCGAGAATGGGGGGGGGGGGGAGCGGTGACACAAATTAATTACTGTCCATGGTCCCGAATTTATACACACACACACACACTAGACTACAGCGAGCCTATCCCCTTTCGTTAGATATACTGTAGTGCAAATTATGTGTTCAAATTAAGGCATTCAATATGATTTCAATCAATCAGTCTTACCTTAATGCAGCAATATGCAACGTTTTGTCTTGGCATCGTAGGCAGCAATGATCTCTTCTACTTCAAGTGTGCGTGTCAGATCACTTTCAATGTGAAGCAGACTCAGAGTTGACAGTCTCTCCTGGCGCATGGTGGTTCTTAGCCAGTTCCGGATGCGTCGCATTGCTGAGAAAGATCGTTCACATGTTGCTGTGCCTACGGGCAATGACAGAGCCAAACGGAAAAGCTTTTCATAATTTGGATAATGTCCAGACACAAGTTCCATTCTGATGTTTTCAGTGGATCCGTTTGGGATTTGTGTTGACACCATTCTCATCTCAGTCAGTGTGAGTTGGGGGTTGATGTTGAGACCTTTGCATACTGGCTGATCAGGCTCTCTGCACCCCCGTAATCACATTTGAACACAGCATCAACACTTTTAGCAATGGCCAGTGCCTGCAGGGAAAATCTGTCTCGACACTCGCCCAGAAGTGTGTCCAAAACAGGATAGAACAGCCGACTGGCCCATTTCTGTTTCATGGTTGTTGCTGTGCTTGCCTCGTATTCTCTCTGGCCTAGAGTGCTGGTGACGACGCTGTCTGCGAGAGCAGCTGGCTGTCTGACGGGGCGCTTGCGTGGTCGTCTCTCATCCCCGCTCTCGATCCAAACGTCAATTGACTGGCAGAATATTTGGATTTTGCTCCAGATGTCATCCCACTTTTGACTGTCGTCCCTCATGTTTTCGAAGCTTTTCATCATCGATTCCACGACACTTGCGGCTTTAGACAATGTTGTGTCTTTCCCTTGAAGTGCTGTGTGCTGTGACCTGGAACCAACTGGCGACTGCATTCGAATTCAGATGTTTATACAAACGGATGCGTGCGATGTGATTGGTACAGACTGGATGCGGTCTGGAATGTCAACTGCCCATTGACACCTCCGTCGGGGCGACCCCCCCCCCCCCCCCCCCCCCACACACACACACACAGAGTTTCAAGTTTCAAGTTCAAGTTTAGACACACACAGGCTGCCTAATTCTGCAGTATCATATATTATTTATATATAAATGCTAAATATTTACATCATGTACAGACAATGTACAAACAAACAATAATTCTACATATTAGGTACAGGCAATCATATGGTGTTAGAGTTCTGCAGGGATGTTGTTGACAAGTTATTTTTTAACCATGTTTTGAAGTGGGGGTGGGTGGGGGTGGGTGCCTGCAGGGCCGTCTGGAATGTTAATTGTAGAGAGAGCTATAGTCTTCCTGGGGTCCACACAGAAAGACAACACAAAACACAAAACATAACAACATGAGATACATATGACAATCACAATTAACAATGATAATCTAAAAACAGTAAAACATTGTAGACATCATTAGAATCAGAATATTTTGCTCACATATTTAAGTAGTGCATTCTCAGGTGGTATTTGAAAGACACTTTACTATTCAATTTACTTTTGTTCATTGGGCAGTTATTCCAATGATTGATGGCACGATAAACAACAGTCCTCTTTAAAGCATTTGATTTTGGACGTGGTAACATAATCTGTCCATCATCGGCTGACCTAGTAAAATAAGAATGAACCTGACTGCATCTGACAATTTGTTTGTATAAGAAAACAGGTTGAGATGAAAAGACAGTGTTCCTGAAAAATTTAACTGTGTTGAAAACCAGCCTATTCTCCTTAGTGTGCCTTTGACTCAAAGGCTTTGAGGTGCTTTGGTATAGGTGCAAGCATATTCATAGTACCCTTGAATGAGTGCTCCTGCCTGCAGTCTTCAGACAGTGTATTCAGGACGTCTGGAATGTTAAGTGTCACCACACCTATCCATTGACGGACCCCAGCCCCCCCCCACACACACAGGTACACAGGGGGAAAAAAATAAAGGATTTTTTTTTTTTTTTTTTTTTTAAATAAATAAAAAATAATGTGTCGACTGGTCTGGGAAGGCACAGCCTGCCCCAGCCTTATACACCCGCCGCCCATGGTTGTATTCCTATATAGCTATCCCTTTTTTCTGTCTGCGTGTGTCCAGTACTTATACTGAACGGTAGAGGTCGCCAGGCCTTCTAGCTTACACACTTTTCCCTCTATTAGTTTCCCTTGTCTGTACCAAAAATTGCAGTGTTTTCATGAAATATACATTTTCCCTTCATCCCCATTTCCTAACTATCCACTCTTCCTCCTGTCTATGTTTGGCCCTCGGCCTCTCCATATTACCTTTAACTAACTATAACTACTTAACTATACCCGCCCAGTCCACATATTGAAAAATAGAAATGACCCTTTCCCCCAGAATATACCATTCCCCTGCTTCAGCTGTTCTCAGAATCCCCTTCCCCCCCCCTCTTCCCTCTTTTAAGTCGGGAACTTGAACCTCTTATTCTTACATAAAGCCCCCATACACATATTATATTCATATCAATTATCTGGTAAGAAGGGGGGCCCGCCATATATACCCATGCCTTTTCCCTTGTATATCAAGCATGGGGGAATGTCTCTTAGAGATTTCCCTTAGAAATTACAATCCCTAATGTCTCCGTACCCGTACTGCCTATATATTGAATCATTGAAATTGCCAGATTTGATAGATTATTTCCCTTACCCCCCTCCCTTCCCTAATATACCATTCTTATCTACCCGTGTCATCCTACTGTGTGGGTCCCTCCTGTTGTTTTTTCTCTGCTCCTTGCCCCGCAGGTGACTGTCCCTGTCGCGCTGGGTCTGTCCCCACCGTCATACCACAGGCTCGTCGTGCTTGGTCGGGAGTTTCACACAGAGTGGTCCTTCCTTCCCATGTCACCTTCAGGATGGCTCCCCGTACAAAGCCCGTCTGTCCTCTCCCCCGAAAGCAGTAGTCTCTCACTTCCCTGTACTCCTCCCGTTTCTTGACCAGGGTCGGGCGAGGTCTTGGTATATCCTCACTTGTAATCCTTCGTGTGTCAAAACTCGTTTCTTCTTTGCGATGTCTAGTATGGTTTCTCTGTCCCGTTGGTTGGAGAATACCACTATGAGTGGCCTCCTCCCGGTTCCGTTTTCGCCTTTTTTTTCCCTTCTTGCGGGGGCTCCTCTGTACACCGCCTCCAGCTTGGGATTTTTAGTGAAGACTCCTGCCCCCGCTAGCCCCCCGAACATCTTTGAGTAATATTCTGTCATTGTCCCTCTCGGTCCTTTCGGGTCCTGTTCCTCTGGTATGCCGATAACTCTCAGATTCTTCCGTTTAGCATAGTTGATCATATTCTCCATATTCTCTCCCATCTCTTTACTATCAGTTCGGAGCCTCTGGCATTCCTTCTCCCAATGATCTTGGTCCGTAGCTCTGCTGTCCAACGAGGCCTCTCTTTCCGTGTACCTTCTCTCCTGTTCCCTCATCCTCGCTTCTAGGTTAGCCACGGTAGCCTCACATGTCTTCATCTTTTCCTCCAACCCGTCTTTTATCTTTCTTTCCCAACTTGCCCATAAAGCTTCGCTTTGTTTCTCCAGCTTTTCCTCCAACTGCTGGTTCCTTTTTTTCCGCTTCTTCTTTCAACAGTAAGCGCATGGCTTCCATCGTCTGTTGGTTTATTTTTTCGGCTTCTTCTGACAAGAGCGTGCGCATGGCTTCCATTGTCTGGTGGCTTCTTCTTTCTGCATCTTCTCTCAGGAGCGAGCGCATGTTTTCCATTGTCATAGCCGTCTTTCCTTCTCCCTCTCCTGTCTCTGCACCCGCTGTTATCTCTTCCTTGTGCATCTCTTTGCTAGCGCTTAGTTCAGCCCTACTCGCCATCTGTACCCTGGCGTCTACCGCTGTTAGCTTCTTGCTAACCGTTCCTAGGCCCAAAGCCTCCGGCATATGGGTCTGTCTGTGTCTGGTGGAGCATCTGTTTATCTCTGACTCCTTATCGCCTTTTCCTTCTGATTCAGAGTTCTCCATTACATCTTCACGACAGGGTAACCTTGAAATTGTCTTCCCCTTCGTTTTTCTCGGGGGGTATTCAGAATTCAACCGTGTTTTCAGATAGTTTAGTCAATTACCACCGGAAGCATGTGGTGTGAGTTGCTTACTGCACGGCCGCCATCTTGAAGTCGACTTTGTGCTTTCTAGTGTGGATGGGTATAATGCCCTTAGTGTAGAGGAGCTTGTTGCTCTTTTTAACTCCACCTGCACTAGCATCCTGGACTCCATCGCCCCATTGAGGAGCAAACACCCCAGGGCTCTTTCGGAACCATGGATAAATGACGCTATCCGTGTGCTCAAGACGCTCATGTAGGCGTGCTGAAAGAAAGTGGAGGAAGGATAAGTTGCATGTCTCGTTTGGGATTCTACAGGACTGTCTAATGGAGTATCAGAGAGCCATGAAGGCTGCTAAAACCGAGTATATCTCCAATCTTATCTCTAAGAATATTAGTAAACCCAGGGTTCTGTTTAATACTCTTGACTCTCTTGTAAACCCTCGCGAGACTGCCCCTGTTGTACCATCGCCTGCTCTCTGTAATGATTTGAAAAAATTCCCTCTTGCTGCCCCTGACCCCTCGGTTCCAACTGTGTCTTACTTACTTACTTAAGCCTGCTACCCCTTCTGGGGCATAGGCCGTCAACAAGTTATCTCCAGGCATCTCTGTCTTGATCTGTTCTCTCCAGTTGATTCCAGGTCATCTTCATGGTCTTGGTGTCTGCCTCCAGGTCTCTGCGCCAGGTGTTTCTTGGGCGACCCATTTTCCGCTTGCCCTGCGGGTTCCATGTTATGGCATGTCTGGTGATGGTATTTGTGGGCTTTCGCAGGGTGTGGCCTATCCAGCGCCATCTGCGTTTTTCTTAATTTCTTGTTCTGCGGGCAGCTGGTTTGTTCTCTGCCAGAGTTCGCTGTTGCTGATGCCATCGGATGTGGGGGATCTTACACAGGCAGCTGTTAATGAAGACCTGCACTTTCCTGATGGTTGCAGCTGTAGTTCTCCACGTCTCTGCTCTGTATAGGAGGACTGCCTTGAAATTGGTGTTGAAGCATCTGACTTTGGTGTTGGAAGTCAGTTCTTTTGAGCTCCAGATGTTCCGTAATTGCACAAATGCTGTACGTGCTTTCCTGATTCATGCTCTTAACATCAGCATCTTTGCCGCCCTGCTTGTCGATAACACTGCCAAGGTAGGTAAAGGCTTCAACTTCTTCCAAAGCCTCGCCATCCAGCATGATTGCGTTGGTGTTTTCTGCGTTGGTCTTGAGGATCTTAGTCTTGCCTTTGTGGATGTTGAGTCTCACTTCCGCGGAAGTGGATGCCACGTTGTTGGTCTTCTCCTGCATCTGTTGTTGGGTGTGCGACAGTAGTGCCAAATCATCGGCATAGTCCAAGTCGTCCAGTTGCGTCCAAGGTGTCCACTGAATTCCGTACCTTCTCTGTGCTGTGGAGGTCTTCATTATCCAGTCAATGGCCAGCAGGAAGAGGAAGGGCAAGAGCAGACAACCTTGTCTGACCCCGGTCCTCATTTGGAATGGCTCTGCCACCTTGCAGGTCAGTCCCTGATAGGAGTTCCTGATGATGGAAACAATCTTGGTCGGCACCCCGTAATGTTGGAGATGCTTCCAGAGGGTCTCTCTGTCTAGGCTGTCAAATGCTTTCTCATAGTCCACAAAATGCATGAGAGGGTTATCCATGCCTTCATATCATCTGGATTGGATTATTGTAATGCCCTGTATGTGGGTCTAGACCAGCTCTCCCTGCGACGCCTGCAGCTAGTGCAGAACGCTGCTGCACGCCTCTTGACCGGCACAAAGAAGCATGAACACATCAAACCAGTACTGGCAACACAAGACATAGTTTATCAGCAATTTCATACATATGGGCACAATAAACCAAAGAATTAAGCAGCTAAGACCGTTACAAGTCGACACAGTGGTCTGAGATCATGCAGCAAGAGAAGGAAGAACCTTCAGCTTCGGAGTCAGTCGGAGGGCATTCCAGGTGTTGGAAGAACCTTCAGCTTCAGAGTCAGTCGGAGGGCATTCCAGGTGTTGGAAGAACCTTCAGCTTCAGAGTCAGTCGGAGGGCATTCCAGGTGTTGGAAGCATCAAATGAAAAAGCAGTTTTCCTAGTTCAGAGCAAACTGGAGGAACCCTAAGAACCAACCAGTCAATTGAACGTGTAGAATAGGTTCCAAGATTCCATTCCAACAGTGTTGTGATGTAAGAGGGAAGTTTACCAATAAGGGCTTTAACCCACATACGGGCCATCGCGCCTGTGTGCGCACGTCGTGGCACTTTGCCCTCATCTGCCAGCTCTGGGCTGCGTTTTTCCCGATCATTCAATACATTGTATTTTGAATTTGCGGCCTTTCGGTCGTCATCTCAACCTATTGCATGCTTCGGGTCTCAAGTTACAAGACGAAATATCCGGTGGAGCGTCATTTGAACAGCTGTACGGACGAGTGACCACGTCCGGTAGTGAGCGGTCCTGAACTGACCAGTCATGTGTGCGATGTGATCTTTGCCCGGTGCCTGTTATGACAGTATGAATGTCTAACTCTTCTCTTTTCTCCTCAGCGTGTTTATACAATGGAAAGACGTACTCTCACAGGGACGCGTGGCACCCGGTACTGTGGAAGGTTCTAACTCTTCTCTTTTCTCCTCAGCATGTTTATACAATGGAAAGACCTACTCTCACGGGGACGCGTGGCACCCGGTGCTGGGGAAGGTTCTGGAGTGCATCCTGTGCAGCTGCACCGACGGCCTGCAAGACTGCAAACGGATCACCTGTCCCAGCCAGTACCCGTGCCAACACCCGGTCAAGCCAGCAGGGAAGTGCTGCAAGACGTGTCAAGGTGACCAAACATGCTTCAACCTGTTCAACAGGGCGGTCTCCAGGAGCAGGGTGAAGCAGGGTGAAGCAAACAACAACATTCATTTTGGACCCACCAACCAATTCATTAATCAATAATGTTTTAGGGGGAAAAGCAATACTCTCATTCCACACCTTTATAAAAAGCTCTGTGGGTGTATTAATTTTTGTATTATTATTACTCTAGATTAGATTAGATTAAAATGTATTGTCATCATACAGCACAACAAGTACAGTACAACAAAAATAGGTTTGGCAACAGTAATATACAATGTACAGGTGATTAAACTGTGTATAAAATATATAAATATAGTACTACTGAGTAATAGTGCTAATCAGTTGTATGTACAGAGTTGTAGTAATAATATGTACAGTGATACAGGTATAAAGACACTATGGTAGTAAGTCATACTGGCCAGCATAGTAACTAGTAAGAGTAGGTAAGGGATATGTACAGATATAGATATAGTAACTAGTAAGAGTAGGTAAGGGATATGTACAGATATAGTAACTAGTAAGAGTAGGTAAGGGATATGTACAGATATAGATATAGTAACTAGTAAGAGTAGGTAAGGGATATGTACAGTACAGATATAGATATAGTAACTAGTAAGAGTAGGTAAGTGATATGTACAGATAGATATAGTAACTAGTAAGAGTAGGTAAGGGATATGTACAGATATAGATATAGTAACTAGTAAGAGTAGGTAAGGGATATGTACAGATATAGATATAGTAACTAGTAAGAGTAGGTAAGGGATATGTACAGATATAGATATAGTAACTAGTAAGAGTAGGTAAGTGATATGTACAGATATAGATATAGTAACTAGTAAGAGTAGGTAAGGGATATGTATAGATATAGTAACTTGTAAGAGTAGGTAAGGGATATGAACAGATATAATATAGTATCTACAGATATGTAAAATGTACATCCAAGTTTAAAAGACTCGTAACATCAAGACTAGGGGTGCACCGATGTATCGGTCGGGTATCGGTATCGGCCGATAAGTGCCTTGTTGACTGCAATCGGCCTATCGGCCGATAAGCTCGAATGTGCCGATGGCAGTAGCCGATAAATATCCATCAATTTGTGTCGCGTCAAAAGGCAAAACGCGTCACGACCTGCACAACGCCGCCCCCGGCCCCCGTTCTTTCAACCTAAAAGTGCACTTTCTTCAACCTCGAAGTAAACAAATCACAGAACGGTAGCCAGTTAGTAGGTATCAACGTGAGCTCCCGGGACGGTAGCTAGTTAGCTAGCACCATCCAGGCATCAACGTGAGCTCCCGGGACGGTAGCTAGTTAGCTAGCACCATCCAGGCATCAACGTGAGCTCCCGGGATGGTAGCTAGTTAGTTAGCACTATCCATGTATCAACGTGAGCTCCCGGGATGGTAGCTAGTTAGCTAGCACCATCCAGGCATCAATGTGAGCTCCCGGGACGGTAGCTAGTTAGCTAGCACCATCCAGGCATCAACGTGAGCTCCCGGGACGGTAGCTAGTTAGCTAGCACCATCCAGGCATCAACGTGAGCTCCCGGGACGGTAGCTAGTTAGCTAGCACCATCCAGGCATCAACGTGAGCTCCCGGGACGGTAGCTAGTTAGTTAGCACCATCCAGGCATCAACGTGAGCTCCCGGGACGGTAGCTAGTTAGTTAGCACCATCCAGGCATCAACGTGAGCTCCCGGGACGGTAGCTAGTTAGTTAATAACGTTATATAGTTAGTGTTACACGTTCAATATAACATCAGCATATTATTTACCCGAACACAGCAAGTAAGCTCAGTTCCATTCCGTTGCTCATTCCGTACCCAACTACCCATTCTGCAATCTGTTAATAAAGTTTTCAACCAGACAAATGTATAGAAAGGCTTTGTTTTATTATAACATTTGTTGCAGTAAAATCATTATGTCTCATTTGGTCATGCTGTGGAGCGCTGGTCGGCGGGCCGGGCAGCTAACGTTAAGTTTGTTGTGCTCTCGAGTCGCAAGCAGATCAATGGCGGCATGCCCGAAAGTAGAAAATGAATAAACGCTTGCCGATTGGTGGTAAGAACAGCAGGAGGTGGGTGCTAGCGGTGTGGCGTAATTGGCCGAATCGACTGTCAATCAAAATGGTTCTATTGCATTGGCTGAGAGCTCTGGTTGAGAGAATAGTATCCATCTGCAGGCCGCCAGACGATACTGGGAGAGGGATAGTGCTACATGGCATGGTGGAATTAATACCATAAACATATTTCTTGATGTTTCCTTTTTTTTAAGTAAGTAAAGAGGCCTACAAATACAAACATACACATACAAATATACAGTAGTTTCATAAAAAAAAAAAAAAAAAAAAATACAAATACTTATTTTTTGCCACAAGTATCGGTATCGGTATCGGCCGATTGTGTTAGTTGAACAATCGGTATCGGTATTGGTGGCCAATTTTCATATCGGTGCATCCCTAATCAAGACTCTAAACTCTAGAGGCGTGTTGATGGTTGGATGTGAACCTTCTAACAACAGTGTTTCTTCCGTCTAGAGAACAAGACTCAGAACCAGACCCAGTGTTATCTTGGACACAACCACCTCCTGGTGTATAGAGTGGAGTCATCACAGAAGCTCCAGTCCCAGAACACTGTGAAGATCCTTGCTGTCGAAACACTAAGCACTGCTGAGGTGGAAGTAGAAGTGTGGAAGACCATAGAAGGTACTGAGACCATATAAGTTGTATATTTCATAGAAGGTACTGAGACCATATGATATGATATGATATTTTCATTTATAATGCGCCCCCCCCCAGCTAATTTCTACATCTGGAGCGAGACCATTGAGGGCTTTGTAAACGAACATCATGGATTTGAATTTTATTCCCTTCCTCACTGGGAGCCAATGGAGAGAGACAAGGACTGGGGAGATGTGGTCCCTCATTCTGGTGTCTGAGACCAGCCTGGCAGCAGCATTTTGGACGCGCTGGAGGGGGAAGATGGTTTTGTCAGGAAGACCAGAGTAGAGGGAATTGCAGTAGTCCAGTCGTGAAAACATTAGCATGATGATGACTTTATGAAGGTCGCTGGGGGAGAGGAAGGACTTGATTTTTAGATGATGCACAGTTGGAAGAAACAGGACTGTACCACTGATCTTATTTGCTGGTTGAAGTTGAGATCCGAGTCAAATAAGACCCCAAGGTTTCTCACACTGGGTTTCACCAAAGAGGAGACTGCCAAGAACCTTGGTGTTGTCCTCGACGACCAGTTGAACTTCTCTACTCACATCGCAGCGACAACCAGAACCTGCCGATTCCTCCTGAGCAACGTCAGAAGGATCCGCCCCTTCCTGACAAAAGAAGCCACCCAACTCCTCGTCCAATCAACAGTCATCTCCCGCCTCGACTACTGCAACGCACTGCTCGCTGGCCTCCCGGCCACTGCCACTAAGCCTCTTCAACTCATTCAGAATGCAGCGGCCCGCCTGATCTCAAACCTACCGAAGTCGGCCCATGTCACCCCACTTCTTAGGGACCTGCACTGGCTCCCCATTGCTGCACGAATCCGCTTCAAGGCCCTCGACCTAGCATACCGTGCGGCAAAGGGAACCGCTCCCGCCTACCTCCGGTCAATGGTCTCTAACTACACACCCTCAAGACCCCTACGCTCTGCATCTTCTGGCCGCCTCAGACCTACTCCTATCCAAGCTCCGGGAGGGTCATCAAAGAGAAGTCGCCTATTCTCAGTCCTTGCCCCACAATGGTGGAATGAACTACCCACCCCAGTTAGGACAGCCGAATCCCGTCCAATCTTTCGCTGTCGACTAAAGATGCACTTCTTCAACCATTATCTGAATTAAAAAAAAAAAATCTAACCCTAACTAACCGTACTGTCATGCACTTGTCCTAATAAACTAACCTACACTGTAGCACTCAACACTTTGATGAACATTGTTGCTCAGCTGATAGAGTTGTGCCCTTCCTGATGGCTTGTCGTACAGAACTTGTAAGTCGCTTTGGATAAAAGCGTCAGCTAAATGACTAAATGTAAATGTAAATGTAAATGATGCCAACCCCCTGTTGGAGGCGGTCGGTGAGGACGGAGTGGTTGAACAGAATGTTGGCCTTCTGCTCACTCCTGGGCAGGATACTGATATTATTTAAATTGAAGGCCCAAATCCACAGTCACTGGATCAGAGAAGTTGTTACAAAGGGTCAGATTAAACCGAATATATATATTTATTGCGTGAGATCCCTTGTATAATATTTGTATATCGTTTGATATCCCTTGTATATTCTTTGTATATATAGTTTCAAGTTTCAAGTTTCTTTAATAGTTGTCATACAGAAGTACAGAATACTTTCATACAAAATGCTTCTTACTGTTACGCTCCAGAGACTGTGCTAGACAAGATAGTATCAAATAACATAGTATAGCATGTAATTTAGAAGAAGAAAATGAGGTCACAGTGTTCGGTATAGACATATGTACAATGTTCTGAGTTACCATATAATATACAATACTATGCAGTGTACTAATGTACAGTACTATATAGTGCAAAGCAGAAATGGGATGAGGTACAATTTAGGTACAATTTACAGTAAGGTGTACGAGTTGTAGTGCAATCCTTCATCAATAAATATAAAGTGTGGGGAGTGGGTGCTACAGTATGTTTGTTTAAAGTGGGTGTGTGCTATAAAGTGTGTGGAGTGGGTGCTACAGTGTGTTTGTTTAAAGTGAGTATGTGCGTGTGGATGTGTGTGCTATGTGCGTTTGGTGGTTGTTGTTGTGTAGTGTTCATTGTTCGTTTAGCAGCCTGATGGCCTGGGGATAGAAGCTTCTTCTGAGTCTTTCTGTGCTCGCCTTGAGACTCCGGTATCGCTTGCCTGACCGCAGCAGTTCAAAGAGGCAGTTGTTCGGGTGACTGGAGTCTTTAATGATTCTCTTAGCCTTGCCCTTGCAACGCTTGTTGTAAATGTTCTGGAGGGTGGGGAGCCCCCCTCCAATTGTGCGTTCGGCTGAACGTGTCACTTGTGTCATCCTTGTGTCATCCTTCTGAACGTGTCACACCCGAACATTCCTCTACCCTGCCGGCTTACACCCGGAGGGAACCCCCCAGTGTCTCCAGCTGGTACTAGTGTGCCTTATGTAATTGCTATGCTACAGGTGACGTCAGTCTAGACCCATCTTACTATTCTCATTGACTTACGCTCTTGACCTACTTTACGTGTGTTCTTCGCCTTACAAGCGCGAGTATAATTCTCAATCTGTAACTTAACGTTGCTTGCTCTGATAATAATAAATATCCTATAAATAGAACTTTATGTGTCATTGCCGTATTCTTGTGTGGGTGTTCACCATATATATTCATGTACTGTATGGCCAGTAATTAAAGTACATAACTAAGTAGTGGTTTAATAATACCATACTCTCAATACAGTCAGGGAATTGTACCCCTCAGTTACAGAAGTCATGCATCATATTAAACTGGAAAAGATCAGGTATACTGTCAGAGGATGTACAAGAAAATTCCATACTATTATTTGGCAACCTTTCTTAACCTTTTTCAAAGACATGGAAGCTGACGGCATGACAATGGAACCAGTTTTTTTTTACCATCTCATTGTTTTTATTTGTAATATTGATCTTCTATCTCCTAGTGTCTGGCTATTTAAAATGTTTATATGTCTGGTATTGGGGGGAGGGGGAGTCTTCATCACAGTCTTCATCACAGTCTCTGTCTGCAGGTGTTTTGCAGTTGATGGAAGTCGGGGACGTAGAAAAGAAAGAGGTGACAGATCATCCAGAAAACTACACTCTTCTGACTACAGTCCACGCAGGTTTGTTTGTTTTACGTCTCCTTTATTTACATAAATACCACGTCACATGTTTTGTTTAGCGTGCCTTGTGTAGTGTTGATTGTGTTAATGTTGTATTCATTCATTCATTCATTCAGTAATTCATAATTATGTAATTATTCAATACACCTTTCATTTAAATATTTGAATTGGTGTCAAAAATGTATTTAATATCTTTTTCCATGTCTTGCCATTTGATGAGAAATTATTGCACGGAAAATGTATTTTGTTTAGCGTTGTTTAGCGGCCCTTATGTAATTCAGTATAACACAGTTATATTGTGTTCATTAATGAATGAATTCACTAATTATTAATTCAGTAATTATTCAATTAACTTCTCATTTAAATATTGTAATTGTTGCCAACATTTATTTCCATAATTTGTCCATGTCTTGCCGTTTTCTGACAAAATTTACAGTAGTCATTTAGCTGATGGAGGAGAATAGAGACACATGTTTATTGACCTGATGGAGGAGAATAGAGACACATGTTTATTGACCTGATGGAGGAGAATAGAGACACATGTTTATTGACCTGGCAAAGACCTTCTGTGCTTGAAGTGTAGTCCAACAGTGTATTGGCACAATCGGGGCTTGCAGCCTGAGCCTTCCGTTCTGTTGTTTTTCCACAACCAATATTGAATTAGGTCCTCGTCTGTTTTTCTTTCAGCTCAAAAAACCTCTGAAAAGAATGTGATGTCGCCTAAGATACTCACTCATCTGTACTCAAACTAGAGTGATGTCGCCTAAGATACTCATCTGTACTCAGGGGTGTAAAAAGTACCCAGAAATTATACTTAAGTGAAAGTATGGGTACCGTCTCAAAATCGTACTCAAGTAAAAGTCAGAGTATCTGGCTAAAACACACTTGAGTAAAAGTGGAAAAAAAATTGAATTTTAAATGTACTAGTTAAAGTAAAAACTTTGTTTCTGACTGTCTATTCTTCTGATAGCAGGTGTTTAATCAAAGATCCCCGCTTTCTAGTCTTGCACAAGGACCAATCAGCATGGGTATGGGCGGGTTCATTTTCCATTGGTGGGGATTTGATTGGCTGTTTTTAAATAATAACGTTAACGTTAGTTCGGCCAGAGAAACAAATGTGATAATTAAAATAGTTGGACCTGCGAGATTTGTACTTTATACTTTGTAGGTCTGCATTTTAAATGTAAGGAGTAAAACATTTTTTAATTGTAATGGAGACAGTAAAAGTACAAGTATACAAACCTAATAATAC
Source organism: Notolepis coatsorum (assembly GCF_963971535.1). Classification (NCBI taxonomy): domain Eukaryota; kingdom Metazoa; phylum Chordata; class Actinopteri; order Aulopiformes; family Paralepididae; genus Notolepis; species Notolepis coatsorum. The sequence goes on from NC_140172.1 coordinate 132,919,635, forward strand.
TCAAGTAAAGTACAAATCCCCCAAAACAGTACTTAAGTATTGTAACGAAGTACAATTACTCAAGTACTTTACACCCCGACTGTACTCAAACTAAGGTGTTTTCTGTTGTTCCTACTTCCAGAGACTTGGAGGAAGTTTAAGGAGGCGGTGGAGACGAGGACAGACGTCCCCCAGATGACTTGTGAGGACGGCATACGGGACATTGTGCGCTTCTTAAACCCCAGGAGGACGGAGGACTGTTCACCATAACATGTTGTCCCCCGACGAGACATTCCACGTTCACAGTTAAAAGGGGCTGTTCACCCTCTCCGAACTTCTTCAAAGGCAAAATGTCCTCTGCAAGACCGAGCAACAGGGTTTATGGGAAATGTGGTCTTACCACCAACATTAGGCCAATAATTGTTTTGGCAATGGTCTTATTTAACAAATAATGATAATTTGTTTTACTTTAATTATACCAAAGTATCGTAACTAATGTGACAATGATATATGACAATTCTCCTTGTAGCTTTACATGTGTGAAATGCTAGATAGCTAACAGCAGCTAACAGCACCTAACACAAGCAGAATGGTGTCACTGCCATTTCCTCTCACATTGTTTTTCAAAACAAAATACAGTACAGAGCTTCCTCTGATCATTCTTGGTGCTTGTGGCAACTTTTAGACAACAATGGCAACGTATTTTATTGCACTAAACAAGACAATACATTTTAAGAGTGACAGTTGGTTTCCAATGGGTTTAACTAACAGAACATAATTAGTATCTAAGGCCACATTCACACTGCAAGCCACATTTATTGCTCAGATCAGATTTATTTTGTTTGGCTGTTCACATTATTTAAAAAAAATATGGCCAATATCAGATTCCAGTGTGAACTGGCCACGCTCCTGAACTGACCCTCATGCGCAAATGAACAATAAAGAAGATGGATGTAAAGAATTGTGACAAATGTCAATCTGGAGTGATATGAAAATCACATGACTGTTCGGGCTGAGGTCGCCTTGCATTAAATCAGACCTGTATCTGATTTAGGACCACATCTGAACGTTTTAGGCCAAGTGTTGCATGCAGTGTGAACGTAGCTTAATTGAAAATGGTGTGAGACCTGTTGGCTTATAAAGGTAGGTGGTGGACATGGCTGTGAGAAAGCCTCTATCTAATATAAACTCTTATCGTTTGACATGGAATGGATTTTAACAAGTTATAGTCATCCCTTTATTTATTGTAAATACAGATGTGTTTGTTCACATGATTGAAAGCATTGTTTTTTTGTATAACTGTGTCTATGTGTGTAGACCCTACACCCTACACCCCCTGAGTGTATAACTGTGTCTATGTGTGGACCCTACACCCCCTGAGTGTATAACTGTGTCTATGTGTGTAGACCCTACACCCTACACCCCCTGAGTGTATAACTGTGTCTATGTGTGGACCCTACACCCCCTGAGTGTATAACTGTGTCTATGTGTGTAGACCAGGGACGTGCACAGGACTTTAGAGGGGCAGGTGCTCAAAGGATGAAAAGGGCACTATACCTGTGTACGTTATAACCGAGCGTGCAAAGCGTGCAAGCCCAATTTTTGGGGGCCCTTTTTGGGGGCGGGGGGGGGACCCCTTTTTATGCTTTTTGGGGGGTTTTGGTGATCAAATATTGAATATTGAACTATAATAATCAGTGCAGGAGCTCACTTATCCTTGAAAGACACTTTTATCACTGACTTAAAAGGCCCATACATCTCCATAAATGTTCAGGGGGGAGGGAATAAGTGCTTACCCTTCAGACCCCAAGAAGTGCTGTATATTCTGTATTGTTTAATATAAATGCATTTTTTATTCCAATCCCGATTTGTATTTGAGATTCCCAAATCCCATCGGACTTGACTTCTTCGTGTCCCTCAGTGAGTGTAATACCAGCATTCAATACCAGCCACAGCGGTTTCTATCATCATCATCATCACCACCCACGCTATGCATAAAATATATAGGTCCACGTAGAGGCACGCTGAGGAGGCCGTGCAAACTGCAATGGAATACGGGGCATCTCTCTCTCTCTCTTTACCTAATATTTTGATTCTATCCCGACACTTTTCAGTTGGAAGGGCAGTCTATATGCGCAACGGTTTAAACCCTGCCCCCCCTTTTTTTTTTTTTTTTTTTTTTTTAAATAAATGGCACTTTTTTATGAGGCTCAAAAGGGCAGGTGCTCAAGCACCCCTTGGGCTCTATGTGTGCACGTGCCTGGTGTAGACCCTACACCCTCTGAGTGTATAACTGTGTCTATGTGTAGACCCTTACCCTACACCCTACATCATTCTTTCTCACCGATGTTTTTCCTCATCATCCTGATGATCAGTCTTATTTACTACAAAATACAGAAAAATATCAAAAAGAAAGCTAGTCAATAGGCAGTCGGATGGCGTAGCGGAGATTGCGCTTGTCACCAATGCAAGAGGCTGCGGTCTCGACTCACAGAGTCAGCATTGCCTGCGGCTTGGGCCGATCGTCATACTAACTCGTTTGGCTGAGTTAGCGGGAGGGAAGTCGAGGGTGGTAATCTGGCGTTGTGGACAGCGTCAGGTCTGGGCGCCTGCTCAGCGAAAGGCAGGAAATGGTGAAGGCAGCGTGACCTCCCACGCGTTACGCTTCACCAATGAGAGTCCTCGCTGCCAGGTGAAAAGAGCCACTGGCTGTCTCCACATGTGTCGGAGGAAGCGTGTGGTAGACTTCAGGGTTCCCTTGTACCGACCAGTAGGAGGAACATGCGCACAACAACCAGGTAGGGGAGGGGGGGAATTGGCATAATGACTAAATTGGGACGGGGAGAAAATCAGGAGGAGAAAAAGAGGATAAAAAAATAAATAAAAAAAGCTAGTCTCTCAACTGACCTGGAACACATCTACAGATCCTTTCCAAAATTTTTGAATATCATGGAAAAGTAATTTTTTTCCCACGATTCCATTAAACTGTAAACACTTAAGTTATTATATGATATGTGTACTTAATATAATCAGATAATCATAAGTGAATTTTTTTTAAGTAATATTTTTTTATTAATATGTAAGTACATTGGGAGGGGTGGGGGTGCATTGTTTTGTTATTTAAATATATTGGTACTGGTGTTAATGATGACATCTATCTTAACAAGTGCTCCAGAACCTGTAGAATTTTTCATATTTAAAAGAAATAAAGACCACTTGCCATATTTAAAAATGCATGGGTTCTAATCCCAGTTCCACCCATCTTCCCTCCATTGGAGCTTGGAGGTACATGGATGGTACTGCATGTGGTGAAACTGATGTGGGATTAGAGCCCATGCATTTTTAAATATGACAAATGGTCTTTATTTCTTTTAAATATGAAACATTTTATAGGTTTAGGATTGGATGTCCGATATTATCGGCCGATATTGGCATTAAAATGTAATATCGGAAATTATCTGTATTGGTTTTCATTATTATTTCTTTTTACATTTATTTAACCTTTATTTACCCAGGCAAGCAAGTAAGAACAAATTCTTATTTTATTTATTGTCAAAAGTATGCATAATGTTATGTTAATTCCACGACAAGAGATATGTAATGTTAATTACCTGAAATTATTCAGGGAGGGAAACCCTGCATATATCAGTATCGGTTGATATCGGTATCGGAAATTGGAGTTGGACAATATCGGTATATCGGATATCGGTAAAAAAGCCAATATCGAACATCCCTAGTTCTGGAGCACCTGTTAAGATAGACGTCATCATTAACACCTTTTCAATCTCATCGTGCCCCCTAAATGCCATGTGCTCCCTCTTTTCTATACTAATGACCCTCTATAGGGGAACCTTTTCTATACTAATGACCCTCTATAGTATAGGCTATAGGGGAACCTTTTCTAAAAGACCAGCTTTTATCTGCTGCTTAAAATACCTCAGATTGGTTGTCAGTTTGACACTGATGTCGAGATCTTTCCACTATGTCAGTAAATTAACTAGTGCTGTCAATAGATTAATTATTTTTTACTAATTAATCTAAAACATTTCTGTAATTAATCTAGATTAAAAATAGCATTTTTCTACTTAAGACCGACGCTTGTAACAGATATTTACTTGAGTAAAATCATGGAATTAATGTAAAATCAACACAAAGAAAGTATATTTAGATTCAAAGACTATTTTAATAGCTTTCTTTGAATACATTTTCTCTCCTGTGAAATACAAATGTTCAACAAAACCATCAACATTGACTCACCTAGACCTCTTTCTTATATCCACGGCGAATATACTGCTGAGAGTTCAGAACGTTGAAGATTTTTCACTCCATAGATTAATCTAGATTAATTTATTTTAATGCTTTAAATTATTTAAATGTATCTCCAAAGTTAAAGCATACATTTTGACAGCCCTAAAATTAACCCTTTCCCACTTTACTGTTAGAAGCAGGATGGCTCACATCTGCTACACTGGCTCTGGTGAAAAAATGGTGCACTTCGCTTACCTGAGTAAAGCATCTCTTTAAGAATATGGGCTACCGCGCCATATCTGATCTTATGTACCATGGTAAATCTGGCCATGGTAACCCTGGATTTGTTTATTTGTTTATTGTTATTTGCACTTACAAACATACATTCTGGAATAAAATAAGTAAAAGAAGAACAGTTCAAATGTGCAGGAAAGGTCAAAAAGCCCAAGGGATTATAAGCGACCTCCCCTCTTAAACCTATATAGGATAGCTACACAGAACCCCCCCCCCCCCACACACACACACACATTATGCACAAACACACATGCGCATATCCCACTCTCATACACACAGGTACATACAATACAGCATTATACAACAATTATAATGTTGGGAAAAAATACTACTCACAAATACACATGGATACTAAAGACTACAGGATCTGTAGTTCTTTTTTAAGCTTGCTTTTAAATGTATTTAAAGTGTCACATGTTTCTGTTAGATTTCGTATATCATTCCACATCACTGCACCATTCCACGCGTAGCCAGTTGATCTCTCTAGACTGGTTCCTACCTATATGGTCTCTGGGCCTCAACCATAATATGACTCTGTGAGGTCCTGTCGTTACTGTAACATGTGTGCCTGATTATGTCTATAAGAATATCTGTACATTCATTACATTTCGCGAATAAGTGTTTGGGACTGTCTAAATTGACTGTATGCAACTTAAGTTAAGGTAGGTTTAGTGACATGGGCAACAGTGGATCAGCAGGAAGAGCAGTCGTCTGGTAATCAGAAGGTTCCAGGTTCGATTCCAGGTCCTCCCGGCAGCATGTCGAAGTGTCCTTGGGCAAGACACTTAACCCCTAACTGCTCCCGATGAGCAGGTTGGCACCTTGCATGGTCGCCTCCACCGTCGGTGTGTGAATGTGTGAGTGAATGTGAGGCATGAGTTGTAAAGCACTTTGGATAAAAGCTGTCCTATAAATGCATCATTTATCATTTAACACAAACGCTGTGAGGCTGCATTACACAGGATTATACTAAAATTGCCAACAGGTCTGTAGCCTCGATGTACTCTTAAAAATAACTAAAGCAACTTCAGTAATCACGTGCAGATGTTTAACCCTAACCCTAATCACATGCAGATGTGTTCAGTAATCAGTGCAGATGTGTTGAGATGACGTTGAGGTGTTGCTACCTGCACATACTCAGCACATGTGGATGTGGGATCCAACCTTCAACCTGTTTATTCAGGAGACACGTCCTGTGTTGTTTCCACACGTCCTAACGGCCTAAACTCCAGAACCCATATATATAGGGAAGACTCAAGTCACACAACTCCACTGGCTACCAGTGGAGACCAGAGACAAACAACTACAGCTAGGGATGGTCCACAAGATTTTAAACAGGAGAGCACCAACATATTTTAACAACCACCTTGAAATGATTGCACACACACACAACACAAGAGGAAGCCTGAGAAATGTAGTCCCCTGTAAACACAACAGGAAGATAGGTCAAATGTCATTTAGATATAGAGGTGCAGTGGAGTGGAACAGACTACCACTCAATATCAAGGAAACCGAGAGTGCTGCAGTGTTCAAATCCAGGATCCTGTTTAACAACCTGCCACTGTAATGTTGGTGCGACTGTATTATGTGTTGAACCTCTGGTGAACGATGAGTAATGTCTCTATGCACTTTGTTGATGAAAATAAGTATTTTTAATGCACCAATGAACATGAATGATGCTTTTTATAAAAAAAAATTAAACTGAAACATGAATACTACTACGAATGCACTTTAGATTATGCACTAAGAATGCTCAATGCACTTCAGATGCCATAGTGCCACTTGCAACCAGTAACAACAGGGACAATGATGGAAATAAGTCCTGGACTTTTCGTTTGATCCCTGACAAGGCAAATACAAATGTTGATCTGTCAATGTTGTTATGTTTGTTGTCAATAAAATCCAATCCTTACGAGGCTCTCCACTGCGTTGCTCTAGAAGCTTAACTGTTGAGCCTCAAATCAAGAGTCAAGCTACTTTATATCCAAACCCATCTCAGCCTTGATTACAATGATTGTTCCAGATGTGAGTTTGAAACGGCATCAAATGTGGAGAGAAAACATATGGATGTTTAAGTCTGTGTCTTGCCTAAGAAAGACATCGGACCAGATAGTATTCACAAACACTTCCTGTGGTTTGTTTTAGCCTTGATTAGGTGCCAGGTGGGTGGGGTTTGCCACAAAGGACAATACAGTGAGTGCCAGGCAAACACAGGGAAGTGTTTTAAAGCCAGTCGACTTGCTCTGCGATCGGAACTTGCATGACGTGATGATGGGAGTCGTCCTGGCGGTGGTGAACGCTGTCCATCTGGTGCCAAGCAGGTTAAAACAAACATCTGGTGCCAAGCAGGTTAAAACATCTGGTGCCAAGCAGGTTAAAACAAACATCTGGTGCCAAGCAGGTTAAAACAAACATCTGGTGCCAAGCAGGTTAAAACATCTGGTGCCAAGCAGGTTAAAACATCTGGTGCCAAGCAGGTTAAAACAAACATCTGGTTCCAAGCAGGTTAAAACATCTGGTGCCAAGCAGGTTAAAACAAACATCTGGTGCCAAGCAGGTTAAAACAAACATCTGGTGCCAAGCAGGTTAAAACAAACATCTGGTGCCAAGCAGGTTAAAACAAACATCTGGTGCCAAGCAGGTTAAAACAAACATCTGGTGCCAAGCAGGTTAAAACATCTGGTGCCAAGCAGGTTAATCTTAGCATGCAACGGCCCACATGTGGGCCCTCTTGAGGACGATTCGCGACGTGCCACTTTGCCGACCTTTAGCCGCAAGGGTGTGCATTTTCTTAACACAATATATAGATATAATTAAAGCCCCTATTTGTTGTCTGTCGATAGCCGTTTCAGGCGGCAAAACCCGTTCATCGGTTCTCGAGTTACATGCCGATATGTGAGGCGTGCGCCGAAGTAGACGGCAGACTTTTTATTTATTCAAATCAGATTCCTTTATTAAGCCATTTGTGTAAAACGCATTGGTAATTGTTGCAGCATTACAGTGTATGCATTTTTCTTATTATAATAACAATAACTGACACAGGACAAAAACAGTGCAGTGGAGGATTAATTATTTAAATAAATATATATAAATAAATATATATATATATATAAAGTGTAAAGTGCAGAGTTCCAGTTAAATACCAGTGCAGTATTTTGCCAGTGTCATTGTGCCAGTGTCACCTTGGGGGCAGGGGGGGGGCTGAGTCATTGATCAGCCTGGCGGCTGAGGGGAAAGAGCTCAGCCTGTGTCGGGCTTTCACAGCCTTCGGAATCCACAGCCTTCTCCCAGAGGGGAGCAGGGTGAAGAGGCTGTGGCCGGGGTGGGAGGGGTCGGCCATGATCTTTCTCCCAGAGGGGAGCAGGGTGAAGAGGCCGTGGCCGGGGTGGGAGGGGTCGGCCATGATCTTTCTCCCAGAGGGGAGCAGGGTGAAGAGGCTGTGGGAGGGGTCGGCCATGATCTTTCTCCCAGAGGGGAGCAGGGTGAAGAGGCCGTGGCCGGGGTGGGAGGGGTCGGCCATGATTTTTCTCCCAGAGGGGAGCAGGGTGAAGAGGCCGTGGGAGATGTCGGCCATGATCTTTCTCCCAGAGGGGAGCAGGGTGAAGAGGCCGTGGCCGGGGTGGGAGGGGTCGGCCATGATCTTTCTCCCAGAGGGGAGCAGGGTGAAGAGGCCGTGGCCGGGGTGGGAGGGGTCGGCCATGATCTTTCTCCCAGAGGGGAGCAGGGTGAAGAGGCCGTGGCCGGGGTGGGGGGGGTCGGTCATGGTCCTCTTCACCCTCTTCAGCGCCCCCTGGAGTCGTGCATTACTGGGAGCCCCTCCCCTCCGCGTGTTTGTTTTGTTCCCCTCTGCTGCCAGACTGTTATATCACCCTAAAGAGCACAGATACAAATCTGTTCTCAATTACAATGATTCACCTACACACCGTTTTCTTTTAATAGTGGGAACAAAACGAGTTACAAAGTGGAATCACAACTTCTTTATATGAGTGTTTGTTTATTCTGTGTTCATTATTGTGCTCAGCAGTAAAAAATGCCACAGCTTAGCAGTACAAATGGCCATAACTTCACATCTGTTTGTCCAATAATCCTAAAACCTGGAATGTTCAATGAAGGTTAGGAAACGTGTCTCAAAAACACGCTTTAGAATCCACCACGAGGCAGCCGTGAAGACATTTAGGACATCTGGCAGAATTGCATCAGATTTGTAAAAAAAATATTCAGACAATAATATATTCATAATCTTATGAATATTGAATGATGATGATGATGATGATGCTCGCATCTAGCTATAAATCCACCAATCCTAAGCTCCGCCCATGCTCGGCTACTGTTGCTACGTTGGTCAAACATCACTGGAGAAATACAAGTGAACTACAAGTGAACTCTGTTCCGGTGTCAGGTTCCCTTCTGTCTGTATTAGACTATGGCGATGTGATTTATATAATATATTTGAATAAATAATAATATATTTGCGATGTGATTTATATGCATGCTCCTTCCTCCCTGCTTAAAAATCTGGATTCTGCGTACCATGCTGCTATACGTTTTGTAACGGGTGCAGGCCGGCTCTCGCACCAACCACTGCACTTTGTATCAGTCCTTAGGATGGTCCTCTCTGTATCAAAGAAGACAATCACACATGTTGATTTTTATCCTGAAGTCATTGCTAAGCTGCCCTTATATATGTCCAGACTTCTGTCCTTTTATACTTGCTTTTTTAATACCAGATGAGCAGCAAATGGGATGCTTTTAAATGTTCCTTTGATGCAGTCAGAGCTTGGTAAAGCTGCATTCTCCCACTATGCTCCCTTTTTATGGAATACGCTGCAAGTAAAACTTTGTCTAGAGGCACTTTAAAGGTATGCTACGACTAGCCCTTCATGAAACATGTAACTGTTTTACCTGATGCTATTGCTGATCTGATTATGCTTCTTGCCACTGCACAAAAGGCCTTCTGTGTTTGTATTTGATTTGTATGTTTTTTGTTTAATGTACTGTATATTATATTTTTTTTATCCACTTTTTCTCCCATTTTTCTATTTTTCTCCAATCCCAATTTTTCATATCGTCCAATTCAACCCTCGCCTGTCTTCGAACGTTGTTTCTTGCCTCCCACAAGCCGGCTGCAATGTGGACTAAGTCATACATAGCATGAGTCCCCTCCGATACTCGAGGTAACAGCCGTCGCATCTTTTCACCTGCGCGGCTCGATCTTTCAGCGTCGGGGGTCTGGGCTTTGGAGGGGCCCCGCCCCCGTCGCTTCTTGATTCTACTGCGCAGGCGCACCAACCGACCTGTAGGAGTCGCTGTCCACAACGCCCGATCCCCACCCTTCAGTTTCCCTCCCCGTAATACGGCCAATGTGTATTACTGTGGACGACCAGCTAAACTGAAAGCAATGTGGAGAGCGGGGCTCGAACAGGAAGCATCCTGTTCGAGCCCAGTCTCCAGCATTCGTTGCGAGCGCCTTGCCCACTGCGCCACGTAGCCGTCTAATGTACTGTATATTCTATATGCCCTGTTTTTATGTTGAAACTTGTTGTGTGCCGTGTTGGTCAAGACTCCCTGGAAGAAGAGATCTTGTATCTCAATGGGACATTCCTGGATAAATAAAGGATAAATAAATAAATAAAATAATCAGGTGACTTGAGTAGGGGGTGTGTTTAAAACGGCCCTTTTGTTTAGCTAATTGAGCCATCAAGGCACAGACGCAGGTGTTTGACATCAGTAATTAATTAGTGATAGAGATTTAAAGCCTTGCTGGTTTAGCGTGAGCGAAGCGTCGCGAACGAAGAGGACACCGACCAGAGTGCTAAGTAGACCAACCATTTTTCTTTCCCTTCCTTTTTTGGCTTTTCTCGATCTCTCCTCTTCACCTTTTCCTCCTGCTACTCACACCTATCCCCCTTCAACAATGTGTTTTCTACCCATTCCAACACTCTCTTCTGACGGGCAGACCACAGTATGTGCGCCTACGGAGCTGTGTGTCAGACAGACTGGTCAGCAACACCGGGGCCCCGCAGGGGACAGTCCTCTCTCCCTTCCTCTGCACCGTCTACACACCAACGACTTCCACTATCGGTCAGAGTCCTGCCACCTTCAGAAGTTTTCTGATGACTCTGCGATAGTGGGATGTATTAAGGACGGTGATGAGGAGGAATATCGGGCACTGGTGGTGGACTTCGTCAAATGGTGCGAAAATAACCACCTGCAGCTAAATGTGATGAAGACCAGGGAACTGGTTGTGGATCTGGGGAGGAGGATGGTTGAGGATGTTCTATGAGTCGGTGGTGGCGGGCGCCTTCTTGTACACTGTGACCTGCTGGGGCAGTGGACTGAGAGCGGGGGACACAAGCAGGCTGGATAAGCTGGTCAGGAAGGCCAGTAGCGTGGTTGGGGTGGAGCTGGACTCTCTAGCGGTGGTGGTGGAGAGGAGGAGACTTGCTAAGCTCCATGCCATCAGGGAAAACCCCTCCCACCCACTATACACAGACTTGGCTGAAAGAAGGAGCATGTTTAGTGCTAGACTGAACTCCCGAGATGTAACACTGAACGGCACAGGAAGTCCTTCATTCCGACAGCCATCAGACTCTATAACGCATCACTGTGCCTCACTGCATCACTGAGCACAGGGTGACAGTACTATCTTCTGGACTTTTACTTTTACAATTTTACACTTACTGTATATTTCTGTATATTTTCACTGTATATTTTATATTAGAATGTAACATAAGAAATGTATATCCCGGACCGTATTTTATTCTTAGGCTTAATTTTATTCTTATTTTATTCTACCCAAATGTTTACTGTTTACTGTGAGCGATTTGTAGTGCCAAATTTCCCTCGGGATGAATAAAGTATTTATATTCTATTCTTCTATTCCACCAGACCAGCTTCACACCAATTTGGGCAATTTGGGACCAATCCTGCAAACCTTTCTTACCCCCCCACCGCCACAAATATACCTATCACTGTACGTGGAGGCTTATGGAATTGTCAATCAGCTGTCAGAAAAGCATTGATTGATTGATTGAATTGATTGAAAACTTTATTAACAGATTGCAGAATGGATACAGTACAGTACAGCTCAATACATACAATTGTTAAGGGGATGCAGACCAGAGAAAGACTTTCGTCTTGTTTACATCAGCGTCCCCCATGTTCAAGTCATCATAACATAATATGACACACACGACATACAGATAGACAGTACTGCTAGATCTATACATTTATGACATACCAGGTGGGGTGGGGTTGGGTGGGTGGGTGGTCGGACTGTACATTGGAGGTGGTTGGGTGGGTGGGAGGGGGGGGGGGGGTTGGGTAGGAGGGGTGGGTGGGTGGGTGACACTGTACAAGCAAAACTGTACATTGGAATATTGACAAAACCATACTTGGTCATTTACTGTACATTGGAGGGGGTAGGGTTAGGACATTTACAGGGGCCAGTTTCGAATTGCAGTCTCCCGTAATGCAGTCCCGTAATGCAGGGGTTCCCAAACTTTTCAGGCCAGGGCCCAGAAAATAAGGCGTCAGAGAGCCGCGGCCCAATGCACATCGTCAGGCTTTTTTTTTTTTTTTTTTTGCCAGGCGATTTTTTTGCCAGGCGACCGATTTTTTAAGCCAAATATCACTTCAATCCTATTAAGTTAGTTCAAGTTAGTTATTCATTTATATGTGCTATTTATGAGAGGGCTAACTTGTTGCAAAATAATAATGATAATAATAATAGCCTCATTAAAATACTATTGTTGCTTCGGTTGTTTTCAGCGTTTTATGTGCATAATCTGTTATTTAGTTTGAAATGTTCGTTGAAATAAGTAGATTTTTCGTTTTTGTTTATTTATTAAGTTAATATAAAACCATATAGTCACATTTTAGAATACAACTAGAAACACTGTCCTGGCCTGCTTCTAAGTTCAGTGGCCTGACAAAAAAAGAATAAAAAAAATAAAAAAAAAATAAAAAAAAATGTTTTTTTTTAAAAAGAAATTTAAATCATCTCGCGGCCCACCCGTGGCTGCTTGATTGATTGATTGATTGATTGAAAAGTTTATTAACAGATTGCAGAATGGGTACAGTACAGTACATCTCAATACATACAATTGTTAAGGGGATGCAGACCAGAGAAAGACTTTCGTCTTGTTTACACCAGGGTCCCCCATTTTCAATTCATCATAACATATATGACATACATGACATACAGATAGACAGTACTGCTACATCTATACATTTATGACATATCAGATTTGCAAATACAGTACTGTTTGTGATACAAAAGTGTCCAGAAAAGGAGTGTATATACATTTGGCGTAGAAACTGTACATTGGAGGAGGTTGGTGGGGTGGGGTTGGGTGGGTTGGGTGAGGGCTGTACATTGGAGGTGGGGGGGGGGGTTGGGTAGGGGACACACACACATTTTACACTGTACATTGGAATGTTGACAAAGCCTTACTTGGTCATTTACTGTACAACTAGGTTAGGTCATTTGTAGGGGCCAGTTTCGAATTGCAGTCTCACGTAGGTGTTTTTTGAGAGTGTTTTTGAAGGTGGGTAGTGATTCACATTCCTTTACAGCTTTAGGCAGGGCGTTCCACATTGATGTGGCATAATTGCGAAACGTGTTTAGTCCCTTGTTTGAGCCGAATCTGGGTTTTACATGATTTGTGGAGCTCCCTCTGGTGTTGTGATCGTGGTATTCACTGACCTTTGGGAAGTATTTTGACATGTACATGGGTACCTTGGTCGCGTAGTGTATCTTGTAGACCAGGCCCATTGCAAGTTGCTGTACTCTGTCGTCTACTCTAAGCCATCCTAGGTTGTCAAAGTGGGCAGGGGTGAGGTGGGTTCTAGGAGTCAGGTCAAGTAGTAGTCTGACTAGCTTGTTTTGAGATGTTTGTAATTTGTTTTTTAGTGCCTTTGAGGTGCTTTGGTACCATGAGGTGCAAGCATAGTCGTAGTACCCTTGAATGAGTGCTCCTGCTAGAGTCTTCAGGGTATTCTTGTTTACCAGAGAGGAGATCCGGTACAAGAATCGCGTTCGTTGGTTGACTTTTTTTATTACATTGGATGCCATTTTGTCACAGGAAAGATTAGCCTCTAGGATGGAACCCAGGTAGGTAATTTCATCTTTCCTTGTGATAATATTGTCATCCACTGTAACCGAGAAGCCGTCGGTCTTGCTGAGTTTGTTATTTGAACCGAAGAGAATGGACTCTGTTTTGCCCATGTGTAATGATAGTTTGTTGTCGGCGAGCCATATGCAGATTTTGCCTAGTTCCGAGCTGAGGGCTTTTTCAACCTGTAACTTGTTCTTGTCAGAGACCAGCAGGGCTGAGTCGTCCACAAACAGGAACAAGTTGCAGTCACAAGCTGATGACATGTCATTTGCATAAATTAGGAATAGTAGCAGTCCAATATGCTTCCTTGTGGAACACCACAGCTCACTGTGAGGGGGGGGGGTAGGGTACCGTTTACTTCCACCATCTGTTCCCTCCCCTCCAGGTAGGATTGTATCCAGCTCACTGATAAACTATCAAAACCAATTGCTTTTAGCTTGTCAATCAGAATGGTGTGATTGACAGTGTCGAAGGCCTTTTGTAGGTCCAGCATGACCATGCCGCAGTATTTGCCCGCGTCCACCTCTTGTTTGATGTGGTCGTTCAAGTAGAGAAGGCATGTGTCAGTGGAGTGGGATGTTCTGAAGCCAGATTGGAATTCGTAGATTAGATTTTTTTCCGCGAGGTACTTTTCGATCTGTTCGTATACTATTTTTTCCATGACTTTCGAGATGGATGTAAGGATAGAAACAGGGCGGTAGTTACCCGGGTCTAATTTGCTGCCCTTTTTGTGCAGGGGTGTTACTCTCGCAATTTTGAAGTCCTTGGGGACGTGTCCCTGTTTTATGGAGAGGTTTATTATGTGTGTGATGACTGGGGTGATGGCTGCTGCTGAGTCTCTGAGGAATTTGGAGGGGATGTTGTCATGGCCAGTGGCCTTGTTTGGTTGGAGGGCGCTCAGTTTTTTGAGTACCTCATCTGTAGTTACTATTTCCAGTTTGAAGTCGTCTTTGTGGACGCCTAGGTTCATGTAGTATGCTACTATGTGTTCTACCCCATACTGCCCTGAGTGGGAGGGTAGTTTGTTTACCAGTGTTGTGGCTATGTTTGTGAAGAAAGTGTTTAAGTAATTGGCTACATCCAGCTTGTCTGTGATGAGCGTGTTGTCCGTCTTTATGTTTATGTTTGAGAACCTGGTTTTGAGTTTTTTACTGCAGCCTAGTTGATTGTTGAGTAATTTCCAAAGTTCACGTGGTTTATTTTTGTTTTCCTCGGTTTTGTCATTGATGAAATTTTTTTTTGCAGTTTTGATCATGGAGTTTACGTCATTTCTTAGTCTGTTTCTTTCTAGTTTGAGTTCAGTCACGTGGTCTTGGAGTTCACTGCTCGTGCTTTTGGTAAGCTTTGACTGACTTTTACGAAACTCAGAGCATTTTTTGTCTCTGGCTTTCATAGCGGTCAGTATTTCAGTGTGCATCCATGGCTCAGCGCGATTTTTTACCCTGGTGGTTCTTAGGGGGGCCATTTTGTTTAGTATTGATGAAAATTTGGTTTTGAAGCCAAGCCAAGTTTCTTCAACCAGTGTACCATTGAGTTCATCTGACCAGTCCAGACTCTCCAGTTCAAGGTTAAAGGCCTCGCTAGAGTAGGTCGCGGCCCACCTTTGGGTCGCGACCCCGACTTTGGGAACCCCTGCCGTAATGCAGTCTCCCGTAATGAAGCATACTTCATTATTGCCTACGCCCATAGTCAAAACCTCCAGTTCCTGGCCCTGACTGAAACCTGGATCACCGGCAGCCTTATCTACTCACTATAACTTCTCTCACACACCACGACCCTCCAGACGTGGTGGAGGCACCGGTCTCCTGACCTCTCCCTCATGGTCCACAAACTCAATATCACTTCCAACTCTATCACTCTCCTCTCTCGAAAATCAGGCAGTATCTGTCTCTATTCCATTTAATCTCACCATTGTTACTCTCTATCGCCCCCCAGGTCCCCTCAAGCATTTTCCAGATGAGCTGGACGCCTGATTGCTTTTACCAAACGGTTCGTGTTTCCGCGTTCCCGTTTTGCGCTCTGATTGGCCACTGACGTTTCTGGTCATGTGACATGTGCGCCCAATCGTGTGACGGCAAGTACTTAGGACGGTTAAGCTTAGGCGCTCTTTCGAAGTTGGTTATGGTTAGAGTTTGTCTTAGAGCAGGGCGATATCGTGTGACGGCAAGTTCTTTCGTCGGTTAAGCTTAGGCACTCTTTCGAAGTAGAGTGTGGATCGTAGGCGTTAGGTAGTTTGCTGCTGGTCGAGGTGGAAATGGGCGCGTCATGCGATTGGGCGCACATGTCACATGACCAGAAACGTGCGTGGCCAATCAGAGCGCAAAACGGAAACGCGGAAACACGAACCGTTTGGTAGCTCTTTCCCAGAAAATGGCACCCCCTCCTTCTAATGGGCGATTTCAACCTGCCTGACTCGTCTCAATCAGACACGGTGGTCTCGCTCCTACGATCCTTTGACCTGACTCCCACTGTCATGCCGCCCACTCACAAAGCAGGCAGCTCTTTGGATCTCATATTCTCCCGTAACTCCAGCATCACTAACACCACGGTAACTCCCCTGAATGTATCTGACCACTTCTTCATATCCTTCTCACTAACTCTCTAACTCTAACTAAGGGTGCTTTCTCACTCACCATTCGGGGTCGAATCAGAGCCGGATCGCATCAGAAAAGGGAGTGTCTGTCCTAGTTAGAACGCTCCCCCCCGTCCCCGGGGATGCTGATTCGTCCCCGGGGGCGCTGAACCTGGACCGCTGAAATAGGTGGTTCCGGGTGCGCGCCAGTGGGAGTGGGGGAGGCTTTTGTATCAACTTGCTGACACACACAACGTCGTTACTTGCTTGAATTTTGGGCAGATATAAACACACAGCAACAACTGGACAATACCCACAAAAACGATATTTATGGGCAATTTGCGAGTTCAGACCTCAACCAAAACAAGCATGTGGACAGCTCAGTGGATGAAAACATGAACCTGATGAATTGAAAATGGGGGACCCTGATGTAAACAAGACGAAAGTCTTTCTCTGGTCTGCATCCCCTTAACAATTGTGTGTATTGAGCTGTACTGTATTGTACCCATTCTGCAATCTGTTAATAAAGTTTTCAATCAATCAATCAAGCCACGTTACAAAGCACAACACTTCCCTGGCTCGCATTAGGCCTGGCAATTTTGTTTGCCATTGCTATGTCTATACATTGGTTTCTTGTTCGAATGCATTTATTTCTATTAGACCAGTGGTGCCCAACCAGTCGGCCGTGGTCGACCAGTAGATCAATGACATGCAATATAATTGCCACGAGCGATGGGCTAATGTTAGCTACTGAACAGCTGCTGAACAGGCTAAGCTAACTAGCATTAGCGTAAGCTAACTAGCCTTAGCTTAGCGTTAACCCTGGGAAACGCTCAAAGCGGAATCCACAACACCAGTTCCATCAACTGACATGCAATATAATTGCCGCGAGTGATGGGCTAATGTTAGCTGCTAACTAGTAGATAGGTCTAGTAGACTAGATAGACTAGTAATAGGCTAAGCTAACTAGCGTTAGCTTAGCATTAACCCTGGAGCGGACTGCACGACACCAGTTCCATTTGTGAGAAAAGGGGGGTGGGTTATATTGACAAGGCTTGACAACAGAGGTTCAAATATAACTTCATATTTATTGGTTATTTGTTGCATCCAGTCTCCACCGCCGTGTTAACACTCTTCCTGTGTTTACATTTTCGAGCGTGACATCATCGCCTACGGCAAGCTTACACGCTCAAAGCGCAAACCGTAAACAAAACCCAGAGCGCACCAAGACTGAGGGAGAGGTTACACCTAGGGTGTTTTCGTTTCGTTTTCAGGATGAGTTTCGCTTTTCCAGGTCGCAACGTAGTGGCAGCCGAGTTAGACATTCGTTTTTCAACCTGAGCACTATCGTTTTGCCTCCTGAGCACAGTGATGTAGTACAATGCCAAAGCAGTAGGTGGCAGTAGGTGGCGAACATGAAGGCAATTTTCAACCAATCAGAACTTGAATGTGCCAATACACTTCCTGCAAAGAAATGTCAACAAGCCGCCATCTTTAAATGCCTATTAAGCCAATGCAGCACTTATTTTTCAGCAAAGTGTAATAAAAGTGCAATAAACAAAACGGATACATTCACTGTGTGTTCTGCCTCTCATTTGTTGATGAAACAAAACTAACATCAACATCAACACAAGTGACCACCAAGAGCGGATAGTTTAGTCTAAAAAAAAGATTGCCGTTGTTAGCTACATGCTAACGTGAATGGAATATGCCAGTATAACAGTATAGCATTGTGGCTAGCAGCTAACGTTAGCTCACGTTAGCCAGCCAGCACCAAACTGATGATATCGGGAGCTATCAGTAGTTAGATAACATTAGAGACAACGCCTCGTGTATTAAACAAAAGTGAATAGATGACTGGGCCATTTTGTTTAATGCTTGTTAAGATTGAAAGAGGAGCTTGAGCTAACAGGGTCTGATAGCTAACGTTAGCTCACGTTAGCCAGCTGCTCATGCAATCGTTAATGCTAGCAGAATGAATGGATGTAAACTTTATTTAACATATTGCATAATGGGTACAATACAATACGGCTCAATACAAACAATTGTTAAGGGAATGCAGACTGTTGTAGCTTGGACTGGGGTCCTTATAACAATAACTTGACAACACATGGTAGCTGCAGCTATTTGGGACAGCTCTGTTGTCACCGGACGTTGGTGAGGGCACGCAGATGCCGGTATCTACTGCGCATGCGCGTTGAGCAACAACGGCTCCGCGCAGATTACACGACTCGTTGTCGGCGAGTTTTGGCGTTTTTCCAAAGCGGAAACACAATTTCAGCGTTGTCAGTAGGGCAACGCGTTTTCCTGCCAAAACGGCATTTCTATTTAACAGGGACAGCAAACGTATTCATTCAGCAACAAAACGAAAACAAAAACACCTAGTGTAACCATGGCCTGAGTGTGTACGCAAACTAGAGGGGGGAGAGGGAGGGGGGAAGTTCGCACCCAAGGACGGAACGAGGACGGAACGAGGACGGAACGAGGACGGAACGGACCGGAACGGACCCGAATGGTGAGTGAGAAAGCACCCTAATGCTTAACCCCAAGCCATCCACTCCAACCCAAACTGTCTCAGTCAGACGCAATCTGCGCTTCCTATCCCCCTCCACCCTCTCCTACATCACACTATCCACTCTACCTTTGAGTGAGACTTTCTCTGCTCTCCCCACAGATATGGCAACCTCCACCCTCCTCTCAGCCCTCTCAACCGCCACCCTCCTCTCAGCCCTCTCAACCTCCACCCTCCTCTCAGCCCTCTCAACCTCCACCCTCCTCTCAGCCCTCTCAACCTCCACCCTCCTCTCATCCCTCTCAACCTCCACCCTCCTCTCATCCCTCTCAACCTACACCCTCCTCTCAGCCCTCTCAACCTCCACCCTCCTCTCAGCCCTCTCAACCTCCACCCTCCTCTCAGCCCTCACAACCTCCACCCTCCTCTCATCCCTCTCAACCTCCACCCTCCTCCTCTCATCCCTCTCAACCTACACCCTCCTCTCAGCCCTCTCAACCTCCACCCTCCTCTCAGCCCCCTTGGGATGGGAGAAAAATTTAAAAAGAGGAGAAAAAGTGGATACGAAAAAAAAAGAAAGAAAGTCACTGCTGACATCGCCACATATCACAACCTCCTGTTAACATTCTCCAAAACCATTACTGCTGCCAAAGCTTCTTTCTTTCACCATAGGATCGAGGCCTCTGCCAAGAACCTTCACAAACTACATGCTGCCATGTCCTCACTCCCCCCCTCATCTCTCTCTGCCGAAGACTTTGCGATTTTCTTTGAGAGAAAAGTGGAGAACATCCGCAGCTCCTTCTTCCAACCCCCACCCATTCCAAATACTGAATCGAGGACCTCATCCTTTACTCTGTCCTCTTTCTCTCCCATTACAGACGCCAAGGCCCTGACACCGGTAACGTCGAACCGTCCGACTACATGCCAGCTGGACCCGATACCCTCCCCACTCCTCCAGACCAGAGCACCAGACATCCTCCCATTACTAACGGCAACCATCAACTCCTCCCTCAACTCGTGGGTGGTCCCCACCTCCCTAAAACAAGCCAGAGTCACACCCCTCATAAAAAAAATAACCATGAACCCCACTTACTGTCTTATACTATCATGCACTCTTCCTACTATACTAATATGTCTTTACTACTAGTATGCACTCATCACTGCAGAAAATACAAGTGAAATACAAGTGAAATACATATGAAATACAAGTGAAATATATTCGTCTTTTATATTAGAGGTACCCAAACAAATGATAATCCTAAAAGTTCACAAAGCACCCTACCATGTCCAGTTTTGTTCCCCAAAATATTGTTGGCAAGTCTTCCTGTTAACACCCACTTGTTGAAGCAAGGCTATCAAGCCCATTACCAAATCCAACAGACTATAACTAACGTTGGGTATCTTATAATTATGTATTACTGACAATAATATCTAGTGATCTATGCACAAAAGTGCATTTTCCAGCAAATGTCTTCTACAAGATTGTATAGAAGGATATAGTTCATGAACATACTGGAAACCCGTGTTCGAGCTAGCCCCTTTCGTGACTGTGATGCAAGCCCTGCTTGAATACGCAGTCACTGGTTCCCACGTTACTAGCCATGTTAATGTGCACCTCAAGCACTGCTTAAAAGCGAGCGGTGGGTCCAAAATATATCACATAGACATTTCAAAGGTACTCACCATTGCATTAGGGTTTCACACACACGCAGTGGGGTTTGAAAGCTCTGCGTTGCTAATAAACATTTTATTAGCATCTTCTGGCCGCCTCAGACCTACTCCTATCCAAGCTCCGGGAGGGTCATCAAAGAGAAGTCGCCTATTCTCAATCCTTGCCCCACAATGGTGGAATGAACTACCCACCCCAGTTAGGACAGCCGAAACACGTCCAATCTTTCGCCGTCGACTAAAGACGCACTTCTTCAACCATTATCTGAATTAAAAAAAGAAAAGAAAAAAAAGAAAAATTATCTAACCCTAACTAACCATACTGTCATGCACTTGTCCTAATAAACTAACCTACACTGTAGCACTCAACACTTTGATGAACATTGTTACTCAGCTGATAGAGTTGTGCCCTTCCTGATGGCTTGTCGTACAGAACTTGTAAGTCGCTTTGGATAAAAGCGTCAGCTAAATGACTAAATGTAAATGTAAATGTAAATTATTTGTATAAACTGGTCAACACTGCATTATTGCCGGCGTTGGGTGCATGATTGTTAAAGTTAGAGGTTCTATGTAGGATTGCAAGTAACTGTCTAACTGTATATATAACTGTTTCCACTAGAGGGCGCTCTAGGTGGAGCCACTAATGCTGCCACCAGGTGGCGAGTATTTAAGGAGATGTCTCCTCCCCCTCTACCTCTTCCCCACCTGCCTCTCACCGAGAGGAGAACTCATGTGCTGCTGCTTTACCATGTGAATAATAAACCACGCCAAAGGCTAAAGATAGAAACCATGCCTCTTGACCACATTATTGTCGCCCCATAGCCAGATTCTGTCAACAGGTTATGGGCCCAGATCACGCAGGGGCAAAATAATAAGGGTAGCAAGTTTAGCTGAAGTATAGGCTAGGTTAGCGCCGGGAGCACCGCGTGGCTAGACGCTAGGCCAACAAGAGCTAAAGCTATGCCTACCATCAAACAAGAGGATGGCGACCAAGGGAAGGAGCAAATGGCCCTCATTCAATGGAAAGGCAGAGGACTACGAGCTCTGGGAAGAGCGCATGTTATGCTGCATGCACGGTGTGGGACTGAAGACGACGATCTTGACGGCCCCCACGGGAGACCTGACGGCGGAAGCACAAGCCCTGGACGACAAGCGTAATGCAGACGCATACTGTGAGTTAGCGCCACTGCTCGACGACACAAACTTGGGGCTGATATTCCGCGACACTAAAGACAAAGGCAGAGAAAGCCTGGGGGTGTTGAGAGAGCATTATATCGGGCAAGGAAGACCCCGAGTCGTGGCCCTCTACATAACACTAACAGCACTGAAGAAGGGGCACACCGAGACTGTGACCGATGTGGAATATATGTATGAACTACGCCCCCTTCCTCCCCTCCCCTTCCCCCACTCCCCCCATTGTTCACCTGTTACTTAACTGCTCCCCCAACTGGGGAACAGGATCTTTTTACCTGACTGACGGAGCTGGTCTGTTTAGGTAAGATCTCCAGCCATACTCTCTATTGTTGTATTGATTTGATTTGATCTGGTTAATAAACCTTATTATCTGGACCCTCTGAGTGAGCAAGTCATTTGACTCTATTCCTATTTGAATACTATTATTATCCTACAATTTGGCGTCGCGAATTTCGAATTTTGTGCAGACTGATCTGTTCTCAGGTGTAGAGAGAAAAGGATTAGTTTAGGCCGGCCGGTATCTGGAACACATTGGTGTGATCCCCACTTCTCTCTACACAAGGTGAGCATTTACTGTGTGTTTTAATATTCGAGACTATGGCTGGACAATAGAATAAAGTGTGTTGAATATCTGGGCTGTATTGGGATTCGTTACGGGGGAAACGCGTGTACTCCGGTCCTATATCAGGAGGTTCTGGTAGGATTTGCTATAGGTTGAAGTGCTATTCCTGGTCGAGTCGGAGCCGACCAAAAGCTAAGGCACACAGTAAGGTTGTCAACAAAGGAAGATACATGAGCTTATTAGAGTGATATCATTGGAAAACGCGACTCTCTTAGAAACTATTCTATGATTCTTGTGGCAAAGAGGCGGGACGCTAGGACCGAGAAGCTGTTATAATCTAATTAGATTTAACAGAGTAACGATATATATTCATAGATACAACCTTAAAATAAGCTCACAACCTCTTCCATTCCTGAAAACGATATATTTGGATTGAATTAATCAATTAATCATACAGAGAGCGGGAAGGAAAACCGGCGGTGCCTCGACAGTACGTAAATGTACATTTAACGGGACATTAATCGCTGGTTGAAGGGACCGAGACTATGATTAAAAGGTATATATAATCTAATATATCGCTATTAAATTTCGAAGTTCAGGATTCGGTCGTTATGCTTTAATAACGGTGTATAGTGTATATCAAGGGTATAAATGCCTTATCGCAGCAGGGTGCTGGGCGATTAAACGAACAGCGATCCAATACAGACTAGGTATATACACACGTTAACTTTTATGTATTTTCGTTTGTTTGTCTGTTTGAGTCTTGTTTGTGTGTGCACAGTATTATAACCCGCTGAGGTGTTTATTGAGTTAAGAACGAACCGGCTGATATCGCAAAGCATTGAGTTAACGTTATACGTTATACGTTATACAAGGAAGCCAGGAAAGTGATTTCCGGTAGTGATTTCCGGTTGGGAATTGTAGTTTTGGTTCCACTTCCGGTTTCACGATAGGTAATGATAACGGCGCTATAAATTACATAGTGATAACGATACATAAAGTAATTGGAATAATATGTATAAGGATTCAACATCTAAATTAGGTATAGCAGTATACAACTGAAATACATATATCTTAGAATCAGACCTGAAAAATTAACTTTGACTTGAATGAATACCTAAATTGGTTCTCTAGAACAATATAGATTGCTACAGTTAATAAGCTATAATTAAGATACCAAGTATATAAAATAAGTTATAATTAAGATACCAAATATATAAGATTGAGTGTCTGGTCTCCACCTTATATACAATTATTTAGTTATAACTAAAAATAGGGCATATGTTCTAGTTTTTTTGTCTGTCTATCTCTGTCTGTCTATTTCTCTCTCTCTCTTTCCTCCTCACTGTTTACCAGTCTGATCATATCAGGGACGTTACATCGAGGGCAACGCGGGGCATATAGCTGGTATCATGGGGCGTTCACTAAGCAAAAATGACGTTACCGGCAACTCTCCGTGCGACTTCATGCTAACAAAATATGGACCTATAGCTGTAAAATATTTGGGATTGTGGTCAAAATGGACAAAAAACAACTGGCCAGTCCTAGGGTGTTTTCATAACGGGAAACTTAGAGGCGTACGCGAAAGTTTCCGTGAACGTGCCAGATCGTTTACCGTGAGAAAACAAAGTCGTATCGAACATGCATTGGTTTTGTGGCAATGTGAAATTGATTTGAGAAATATGACACGTTTAAAAGAAGAGGCGGGAAAAAGTATTATAACGCAGTCTCAAACTAAAACGCTTGACAACGGAAAAGACAGAGAAAGTAACACAAGGCCCAATATCAAAAATGTTAAAGGCCTATATCCAAGCCTGACCGCAAGCGTGGTAGAAGACGATTCAGACGATGACATATCCACAAGAGTGACGTTTAACAGAGACGCACATGTGGTTTTAGATAGGAACCCAGACGAAAGAGAAAATGTAGAAGCAGGACCATCAAGGAACAATAGACCTGCTAGAACACAGGACAGTTCACCAACAGTGCAACCACCGTCACCACCAGCGGATAAAATAGAAAAGGTTAAAACACCTCCGGAACCATCACAAATGGTCACTAGATCCGAGAAACCGACCAGCACATATCCTATGAGGATTGTCCCACTAGGCGAAAATGTAAACGCTACAGTTTACCGACCATGGTCACCGACAGAATTAAAAGGACTCGTTGAACAATTTCCCAAACCCGACAGAGACCCAATGGGTTTTATCGAACAATTGGATTTAATATGCCATTGCTATAGCCCGACCCCTAGGGACATGAAACAGCTAATGTTGGGATGTCTAGGAAATAAATATCACAGCGTCTCAACGCAAATGGCTATTCCAAGCAGTGATGCCTGGAGTGAAAACAACACTAGAGAACAGTGTATTACTGCGATAACAGCCGCGGTACAAGGTTTGGCAAGGCGAAATGCATGCATGTCAAATATCACAGCTTGCGTTCAAAACGAGTTTGAAACAGTCGATGCGTTTTACAGTAAATTCAAATCGGCTTGGGCCGCGAACAGCGGATTAACGGCAGACGAGGGACTCGCAATCCAGGTATCCTATTTCGTTAACGGCCTCCTACCACACGTTGGAAAACATTTGAAAGCCGTCCAGTTAGATTGGGAGAGCTCTCCTATTACAAACGTTAAGAACGCAGCCATCAATATAGAACGACAGCATCACGACAAGAAACGTGTCATCAAAGACATCGGAGTCTTTGTATCTCGACCAGAGGTGGTAAAAGAGGAAACAATACACTGCTATCCAGCTAGAAATTATTACCCCCAGGGAAACAACCAAAGGGGTGGGGGTGGGAACACGCGAAACGGGCCTCCACAGAGGAACGGGGTACAAACATGTTACCACTGCAATCAACCAGGACACCGAATACAGGAGTGTCCCCATGTAACATGTCATATTTGCCAACAAAAGGGTCATGTGGCGTTCTATTGTCCAAAGGAGAATAGAAACAATGGGAACAAAGGGGAATATATGCAAAGAGACTCACGCAGGCCC
Source organism: Notolepis coatsorum (assembly GCF_963971535.1). Taxonomy (NCBI): domain Eukaryota; kingdom Metazoa; phylum Chordata; class Actinopteri; order Aulopiformes; family Paralepididae; genus Notolepis; species Notolepis coatsorum. The sequence goes on from NC_140172.1 coordinate 132,944,791, forward strand.
CACAAACCCCATCCTAGCGCCCCACCATATGCAGATTACACTATGGCGGATCCGTTCAAAGGAGACGAGGCGACGAATGTCGCATAGAGGTGCCAACAGGAAAAAAAGATCTGTCTGGAGAATGTTATGCAAATATTAACAGCAAATCCCGAAGAGGAACCCAAAATTAACTTAATGATAAATAACAAAGAAGTTACTTTCATGATAGACACCGGGGCCACACAATCATCAATTGATGAGAGCACAATGGCATTACCCTTGTCTGGACAGTCTGTATTAACAGTCGGGATAAGCGGTGTCCCACAGACAATCCCTTTGTCTATACCAGTTAAAATAGAATCAACTAGCGATTATTTTTCAACTGAACACTCTTTGTTATTAACATCTAAAGCAGCAGTTAACCTTTGTGGACGAGATTTGCTTTGTAAAATGAACGCTAACATTTACTGCTCACAAGATGGAGTCTTTTTACAGCTACCAGAGAAGGGAGAAAGAATTGAAATGCAACAGATGATGTCACAACGAGTGGGAAATGTGATAGAATACAGATGGAAATTAAATAATGATCCTATCAATGAGTTTGTTTCCACAGCATTGAAAGAAATAACAGAAGCCGACACAGGAGTGAACGCGAGGTGTTTACAGATGAAGTTCCTGGCCGAACACCACGTAACAGCGTCCAAATGGGATACAGACGTACCAAAAGTATATATAGAAAAGGTAAAATCATCCATTGGTAAGACCACACTGTTTCCAGCATTCTCAGAAATATACATCTCCCATGAGGGCATTGCAGCCACAGTAATCTTATCAGAAGTTCAAAGAGTGGCAATTCATGACTCTGATTATACCCCACACATAGCAATCGCATTCGACACGGCGGAAGGAGAACAGGACTTGTCCCCCATGATGAAGAGACTACAGACAGACAAAAGAACAGCTACCTCCCACACTGTTAAGATGAAAAATGGGTGGAATTTAACTAGATTGAAAGATGGATACATAATAGCCACACCCCCATTCATGATTGAAGGGCCATTGATATGCATACCAGAGCCCCCACACGCTGTTTTCCTTCCTGAAACTTCATTGTCTAAGGTACCCCATAAACTGTGGGCATCACACTCCACTGAAGTCGGGCTAATGACATCTGCAGTCCCCCACAGAGTCACACTGAAACCAGATTGTACCCCTCCCAAACTTGAGCAGTATCCGCTGAAACAGGAAGCCATCGATGGAATAACACCAGTAATAGAATCACTGCTATCACAAGGCATTTTAAAACACTGCGAAAGTCCTTGCAACACACCAATTTGTCCCATTATAAAGGCTAACAAACGTGATTGGCGATTTATACAAGACTTGAGAGCCATAAATCAATGCGTGATCCCCATCACCCCATTGGTTTCTGATTCATCTACAGTTATGGCATTAATCCCCACAACAACAACACATTACACAGTAGTGGATTTATCCAGTGCATATTTTAGTTTCCCAATCCATGCCGACTCACAATATCTTTTCGCTTTCGAATTTAATGGTAAACAACTGACGTGGACGAGAGCACCACAAGGATACACAGAATCAGGAACATTGTATAGTCAAGCTTTGCACCACGACCTAAAAGATATACAGTTCCCCGGCGGAAGTACACTGTTAATGTTCATAGATGACCTATTGTTGTCATCCCCAAGTGAAGCAGCATGCCACACAGACTCTGTCATACTATTGACTGCCCTTGCAAACAAAGGACACAAAGCGTCATTGCCAAAACTACAGTTTTGCAAAACCAGAGTAAAATACCTGGGACACACACTCGACGGTTCGAAACGGGTAATATCCCACACCCGAGTACAAGCTCTGCAAAACTGCCCCAATCCAAAATCAAAGACAGAAATGCTATCATTTTTGGGAGCAGCTAATTTTTGTCGCCAACACGTGTTCAACTACGCCGCATTAGACCAGCCTCTTCGTGCACTAACGTTATCTGACCAACCCAAACAGATCGCATGGACTCCGACACTACAACTTGCGTTCCAAGCAATGAAAGAAGCTTTAACCACAGCGCCCGGCCTTGGCATGCCAGACTACAGTATGGAATTCTCACTTTTTGCCGCAGAAAGAGAAGGCTACGCGACAGGGATCCTAGCCCAGAGAAATTGCGACAAGATGAGACCAATAGCATACTATTCACAAAGACTTGATAGTGTAGCCTTGGGGTATGCTCCGTGTCTACGGTCAGTTGCTGCAGCCGCGTTCTGCGTATCGAGAAGCGCCAACATTACTCTAGAACATCCAGTAACAGTCTACGTCCCACATTCTGTGTGTATTATTTTACAAAACGCAGCTACACAACACTTATCAGCATCCAGACACACTACATACACAGCGATCCTATTGGCAAACCCAAACTTGACCATAAAACGTGCACCGCCAATAAACCCAGCAAATTTTGTTCCCCTATATGAGGATAACGAAATGTCACATAACTGTATTGATACAATCTCAGCTGTCACCTCACCCAGAGCCGACTTACAACAAACACCACTAGTTAACAGTGATCTAGTATATTATGTTGACGGTAGCGCGTCAAGACACACTAATGGATGTGATTTGAATGCTGGATACGCTGTTGTTGATGACCATGTGATGATTGAAAGTGCAAAACTACCTAATAATTGTTCAGCACAGGCAGCGGAGATCTTCGCTTTGACGAGAGCGTGCGTGTTGGCCAGGGGTAAGTCTGCTACAATTTTCACCGACTCAAGTTATGCGTTCAATGTAGTGCACAATGTGGGATTAATATGGAAATACAGAGGGTTCATTAAGACATCAGGCATTCCCATCAAACATGCTGTATTAGTCACTAACCTACTAGAGGCGTGTTTACTTCCTAAGCTATTGGCTGTTGTAAAATGTGTTGCACATTCTTCTTCTCCTTCTCTGGTTGCAAAGGGAAACGCCAGAGCGGATCACTGTGCCAAAAGGGCAGCGACCGTCCCCTCCCTGTTGGTAAAACAAATGGCTATCACAATCGCCAATGATAATACTCCCACTTTTGATCATGTCGTTTCATTACAGGCAGAGGCGACATCTGAGTGGCCAGTATGGACGTCAGCAGGTTGTTCCAAAATGCCAGACGGCATGTGGAAACATGCTGACGGTAGAGTTGTAGCTCCAAAACAACTCCTCCCCCTGTTAGTAAGATTAGCACATGGACTTAGCCACGTGTCAAAATTCGCAATGGTGGGCAGTATCACTTCACAGTGGCACGCGCCAGGTATCACCAGTTTAGCTCACCAATACTGCTCAAGATGTGTTGTATGCAATCAACACAATATAGGTAAAGCTATAAAGACTAGACGTGGCGCCCACCCACCACCTTGGGGACCATTTGTTAACATCCAAATGGATTTCATCCAATTAGAAAAAAGCATGGGATACCAGTACGCGCTAGTCTTAGTAGATATGTTCTCTAAATGGGTCGAAGTCTTCCCATGCAGACGCAACGACGCTCAAGCAGTAGCTAAGGTATTAGTCAGAGAAATAATTCCAAGATTCGGGTGTCCACACTCCATAAATTCAGACAGAGGTACGCACTTTACGGCACAACTGATAAACAACTTATCTACCGCATTAGGCATGAAAATACACCTGCACACACCCTACCACCCTGAAAGTGCAGGTGCGGTAGAAAGACAAAACTCAACCATCAAGAACCGTCTAGCTAAGACATGTACAGAGACAGGCCTTAAATGGCCCGACGCCCTCCCCTTAGTATTAATGCAAATGAGATCAATGCCAAACAGAGGAACAGGATTGTCACCTCACGAGATATTATTTGGACGTCCAATGTCGACACCAACCACAATGCTTCCCCCGTTATCACAAGTCCAGTTATTGCTAGCAGACGAAATTGCTATTAACTATTACAAAGCTTTGTGTGCCCAGATGAAGAGGCTCCACCCCTTAGTGAGGCAGGCACAACCACAACCACCAACAACACCATGTCATGGATTGAACCCAGGTGACTATGTATATATAATGGTGTTCAAAAGAAAAAGTAAACTAAACCCCAGATGGTCTGGTCCATTTCAGGTGCTGCTAGTAACGGACACGGCAGTAAAGTGCGACGGAAAAGCATCCTGGATCCACGCATCCCACTGCAAAAGGGCAAATCTACCATGAGACCAATAACAATAGGAAAAATGACCACCAACTGGAACTGCTTAATCATCGCATGAGGCATAGCGGGATGCATTGTGTGGGCGACACTGGACGAACCTCAATCATGGATCAATGGGTTTAAGGGCGGTAAGGGGAAAGCAGTTGAACGCACCAAAAGATATGTTAACAGTCACCGCAACAACCTATATTTAAAGCTAAGCCAAGCAGTCGCACATTTTGCTAACCAATCAAATTGCTATGTATGCGGCTTAATACCCCATTCTACCGAAGATGGTTTCCGTTAATGGGCCTCCCACTAACAGAATGCCACAAAGCCTCTCTAAACAAGTCCACAGGGACAGCTGAAAGCTGCACAAAATCAAACATGAAGATTCGACAAAGTCATGATACAAATGGAATACCAGTTTCTATTACCCCAGTGAAGTTTACAGAATGTGTATCTCAAAAGGGTTGGGGAAAGAATGTCGGGGTGTTGGAACATTGTGAAGTGCCCCAGGCGACCCGCAAACGAAGAACGATATCCCCCCGGACCAGAGACAATATCTACCCCATCCGCCAACAAAGATTAACACCACCCTGGGACAACATCCACCCTGTAAAGACACCACTGAAACCCACAACCAAAGAAACCCCCACCACCCAACGAACGACAACACCAGCACCGCCTGGGACCTACTGGATATGTGGCGCACAAGCTTACCCGTCCCTTCCACCCGGATGGAAAGGCACATGTGCATTAGGATATTTAGTGCCAGCCATGAGAGTGACACCGACCCTACCACAACACCCACTGACTAGAAAGACACGCCACGCAAATCACTTCCACACACATGACCGGGCCTGCAAGACATGCGACTTTTTCAGAGCACTAATCCCCTCCTATGGTGTGATGTCAGCCCTAGATCAAATCGCAGACCTATCCACACTGATAGAAGACTTAGCCAACACAGATGCTGAAGGACTGTCACTCGTCAGCAACGAACTGACATCAATCAGATTGATGACATTGCAGAACAGAGCAGCACTGGACTTCCTGCTATCTAGTACTGGAGGAACATGTAAACTAATCGGTCAAGAATGCTGTGTCTACATACCTGCAAACGACAACATGACTATACCAAGCATCATTGAACACCTGCACAACATCTCCAGAGCCGCACACATCCCGCCAACGTATACCATGTCCGATTGGATGACCGAGAAACTTGGTACAATAGGAGCAGTGGTAGTTCGGTACATTATATATGCAATAATAATATTTGTTATCCTAGTAGTGTGTGTGCATACTATAAAATTCGGAGTTGGATACATCACAAAAGTACTCTGCACAAGCCAACCCCCCCCGATAACCATGATGATCGCCACGACCATGAGAGAAGAAACGCAAAACGAACCCACCAACCCCCTTGCACCATACTTCCACAGATACGCACTAGAATCCACAATGCAGAACCTCTAATGTTTACTATTTTAATTCATTTTATATTTCTCTTTAACATTCCTGTAAATTGTGTCATTCACTGAGCTGATGGTCATATTTGCATTAAGTCCTATTCCATTCATGTTTTTACCGTTTTATCTCATTGTTTACTATTCTAATTCATTTTATATTTCTTTTCATTTCTTTATCCAACCTTTAAATGATGTATATTTTACCGTTTTATCTCATTGTTTACTATTTTATTTCTCTTTAACATTCCTGTAAATTGTGTCATTCACTGAGCTGATGGTCATATTTGCATTAAGTCCTATTCCATTCATGTTTTTACCGTTTTATCTCATTGTTTACTATTCTAATTCATTTTATATTTCTTTTCATTTCTTTATCCAACCTTTAAATGATGTATATTTTACCATTTTATCTCATTGTTTACTATTTTAATTAATTTTATATTTCTTTTCATTTCTTTCATTCACGTTTATATCTGTTTGCCAACCTTTAAATGCTTTTATATTTTACCATTGACCTGATGGTCATAGCCAGATGACAGTGTATATACTAAAGTAAAAGGTGTTGCCATCAAGTAAAAAGTAAAAGGGGCGATATTCACAACCCTAAAAATACACATAGATCTTAACCCACACTGTATAAATACTGACATTCAAATAATAACTCATTTTATCTTTAATTGTGTATTTTATATTACATTCATTTTATATTTACTTTGTTTATTTTATATTTCACCATATTCTATCTCATTTATTAATTCATTTTATATTTACTTTCATTCCTTTAATTGTTTATTTTATATTTCACCAAATTATCTCATTTATTCATTCCTTTAAATTGTGTATCTCATGTGTTTACTATTTTATATTTCTTTTCATTTATTGACCCTATGACCGAAATAGGTCACAACAAGTTTATAATTTTACTATTTTATCTCATTTATTATCTCATGTTATGCTGACCTTACCTATTCCAGTCATACATCTGAGAATACTTGTCCCAGCCACATTATAAAAGAGAAAAGGACCCAACTGTGGAATATATGTATGAACTACGCCCCCTTCCTCCCCTCCCCTTCCCCCACTCCCCCCATTGTTCACCTGTTACTTAACTGCTCCCCCAACTGGGGAACAGGATCTTTTTACCTGACTGACGGAGCTGGTCTGTTTAGGTAAGATCTCCAGCCATACTCTCTATTGTTGTATTGATTTGATTTGATCTGGTTAATAAACCTTATTATCTGGACCCTCTGAGTGAGCAAGTCATTTGACTCTATTCCTATTTGAATACTATTATTATCCTACACCGAATACGTCATCAGAGCTGAGCAGATCATGACGCCATTGAAGAGTGCAGGAGAAGCACCAAGCGATGGGCTAATGATGGCGATGGTGATGAGAGGACTACCGGAGCTGTACAAACCGTTCACACTCCTGGTAACACACGGTTCAGCGGACATGACGCTGGGAAAGTTCAAGGCCAAGTTACGAAACTTTGAGGCCTCAGAAGATACCCACCCAGCCGCCGCGGAGGCGGGAGAGAGGGTGCTGAAGGCCCGAGCGACACCGAGGGAGAAGACCAGGCCCACGGCGGAGCTGGCGTGTTGGAGACGGATCGAGACGACGCCCGGAGAGTAACGGGACAAGAAGACTTCGCTTTCGGGGTGCGGACAGCGTGCGTCGCGAGGCCGGTGCAGCTGCAGCAGGCCCAGAGAAAGGGACTGATCGTGGACACAGGTGCGTCGTCCCACGTCATCAACGTCAGGAGTCGGTTCAAGAACTTTGACAACACTTTCCACCCGGAGAGACACAGCATGGAGCTGGCAGACGGGAAGCGCACCTATGGGTTGGCGCCAGAGAGAGGAGACGCACAGGTATGCCTCACAGACAGTGGGGGGCGCCGGTGTACAGTGACGTTAAAGAACGCTCTCTACGTACCATCGTTCCCACAAGGACTATTCTCTGTAATAGCTGCTACTGCAAACGGTGCCAAAGTATTCTTCGATAAAGGTACAAATTTTCTTGTAGAGCCTGACGGTACACGGTTTAACATAAAGATGTACCAGAGGGGAGCTCCAGTAGCTCACCGCATACCTCAAGCGCTATTTCGGCGCCGGGGACAACCGTGCGCGTCACGGATCTGGGGTAGCGAGTTCGACTCCCGGACAAGCCGTACTTTCTCAGAGTGTCTTTCCCCCCCATCTATACCCCCATTCAACCTGTTTCTGTCGGTCATACTTGACCAGGAAAAAGCGATAAACGCGAAAAGAACCAGCTGACTGGTCAAAGTTTAAAAAAAAAAAGATGTACCAGAGAATGTATTATCTGCAAACAGAGTGTAATGATAATAATGATATGTGTAGCGTGACGGTCAGTCACGATATTCAGACATGGCATGAGATTATGGGTCATTGTAATTACGAGGATTTACTGAAACTGCAAGCAGTGACAGAAGGCATGCACATTGAAGGTGAAAAGCGTAGACCTGACAAAGAATGTGTAGTGTGCAAAACGGGGAAGTTTACTCAATCGAGAAACAGTAATCCCACAGAAAAAGTAAAGGTACCACTTTCGCTAGTTAACACGGATCTAGCCGGTCCAGTAAGCAACGAGTCCATAGGAGGCTTTAGATATGTACAGTCTTTTACAGATGTGTGCACAGGGGCAGTGTTTGTTTACTTTCTCAAAGCAAAGAGTGACACACTCCAGGCCACGGAGAAATTCCTGGCAGACGTAGCCCCTTATGGTAACGTAAGATGCTTGATTGATTGATTGATTGAAAACTTTATTAACAGATTGCAGAATGGGTACAATACAGTACAGCTCAATACACACAATTGTTAAGGGGATGCAGACCAGAGAAAGACTTTCGTCTTGTTTACATCAGGGTCCCCCATTTTCAATTCATCAGGACATATATGACATACATGACATACAGATAGTCAGTACTGCTACATCTATACATTTATGACATACCAGATTTGCAAATACAGTACTGTTTGTGATACAGAAGGAGTCAGGAAAAGGGAGTATATACATTTGATGTAGAAACTGTACATTGGAGGAGGTTGGGTGGGGGGGGGTTGGGTACACTGGGATATTGACAACCATACTGGGTAATCTACATTGGAGGTGGTTGGGGGGGGGGGGGCACACTGTATATACAAGCAAAACTGTACATTGAGGGGGGGGGGGGGGGAGACACTGTACAAACAAACAAAATTGTACATTAGACTATTGACAAAACCATACTAGGTAAATGACTGTACATTGGAGGGGGTTGGGTTAGGATATTTACAGGGGCCAGTGTTGAATTGCAGTCTCCCGTAGGTGTCCCTTGAGAGAGGTTTTGAAAGTGGGTAGTGATCCACATTCCTTTACAGCTTTGGGTAGGGCGTTCCACATTGATGTGGCATAATTGCGAAACGTGTTTAGTCCCTTATTTGAGCCGAATCTGGGTTTAACATGATTTGTGGAGCTCCCTCTGGTGTTGTGATCGTGGTATTCACTGACCTTTGGGAAGTATTTTGACATGTACATGGGTACCTTGGTCGTGTAGTGTATCTTGTAGACCAGGCCTATTGCAAGTTGCTGTACTCTGTCGTCTACTCTAAGCCATCCTAGGTTGTCAAAGTGGGCAGGGGTGAGGTGGGTTCTAGGAGTAAGGTCAAGCAGTAGTCTGACCAGTTTGTTTTGAGATGTTTGTAATTTTGTTTTTAGCGCCTTTGAGGTGCTTTGGTACCATGAGGTGCAAGCATAGTCGTAGTACCCCTGAATGAGTGCTCCTGCCAGAGTCTTCAGGGTATTCTTGTTTACCAGAGAGGAGATCCGGTACAAGAATCGAGTTCGTTGGTTGACTTTTTTTTATTACATTGGATGCCATTTTGTCACAGGAGAGATTAGCCTCTAGGATGGAACCCAGGTAGGTAATTTCATCTTTCCTTGTGACAATATTGTCACCCACTGTAACTGAGAAGCCGTCGGTCTTGCTGAGTTTGTTATTTGAACCGAAGAGAATGGACTCTGTTTTGCCCATGTGTAATGATAGTTTGTTATCAGCAAGCCATATGCAGATTCTGCCTAGTTCCGAGCTGAGGGTTTTTTCAACCTGTAACTTGTTCTTGTCAGAGACCAGCAGGGCTGAGTCGTCCGCAAACAGGAACAAGTTGCAGTCACAAGCTGACGACATGTCATTTGCATAAATTAGGAACAGTAGCGGTCCTAGTATGCTTCCTTGTGGAACACCACAGCTCACTGTGAGGGGGGGGGATAGGGTACCGTTTACCTCCACCATCTGTTCCCTCCCCTCAAGGTAGGATTGCATCCAGCTCACTGATAGACTATCAAAACCAATTGCTTTTAGCTTGTCAATCAGAATGGAGTGATTGACCGTGTCAAAGGCCTTTTGTAGGTCCAGCATGACCATGCCGCAGTATTTGCCTGCGTCCACCTCTTGTTTGATGTGGTCATTCAAATAGAGAAGGCATGTGTCAGTGGAGTGGGATGTTCTGAAGCCAGATTGGAATTCGTAGATTAGATTTTTTTCCGCTAGGTACTTTTTGACCTGTTCGTAGACTATTTTTTCCATGACTTTCGAGATGGAGGTGAGAATAGAAACAGGGCGGTAGTTGCCTGGGTCTAATTTGCTGCCCTTTTTGTGCAGAGGGGTCACCCTCGCAATTTTGAAGTCCTTGGGGACGTGTCCCTGTTTTATGGAGAGGTTTATTATGTGTGTGATGATTGGGGTGATGGCGGCTGCTGAGTCTCTGAGGAATTTGGAAGGGATGTTGTCGTGGCCAGTGGCCTTGTTAGGTTGGAGGGCGCTCAGTTTATTGAGTACCTCATCTGTTGTTACCATTTCCAGCTTGAAGTCGTCCTTGCGGACCCCTAGGTTTTTGTAGTAAGCTACTATGTGTTCTACCCCATAAAGCCCTGAGTGGGAGGGTAGTTTGTTTACCAGTGTTGTGGCTATGTTTGTGAAGAAAATGTTTAAGTAATTGGCTACATCCAGCTTGTCTGTGATGAGCGTGTTGTCAGTTTTTATGTTTATGTTTGAGAATCTGGTTTTAAGTTTTTTACTGCATCCTAGTTGATTATTGAGTAATTTCCAAAGTTCACGTGGTTTGTTTTTGTTTTCCTCAGTTTTGTCATTGATGAAATTCTTTTTTGCAGTTTTGATCATGGAGTTTACGTCGTTTCTTTCTAGTTTGAGTTCAGTCACGTGGGCTTGGAGTTCACTGCTCGTGCTTTTAGTAAGCTTTGACTGACTTTTACGAAACTCAGAGCATTTTTTGTCTCTGGTTTTCATAGCGGCCAGTATTTCGGAGTGCATCCACGGCTCAGCGCGATTTTTTACCCTGGTGGTTCTTAGGAGGGCCATGTCGTTTAGTATTGTTGAGAATTTGGTTTTGAAACCAAGCCATGTTTCTTCAACCAGTGTACCATTGAGTTCATCTGACCAGTCCAGACTCTCCAGTTCAAGGTTGAAGGCCTCGCTAGAGTAGGTTTTTAGGTCTCTAGATGTGACTGTTTTGTGGCAGCCAGCCTTTTGTTTTAGTTTTTTGCGGGTACAGAATATCATATAATGATCACTTAACCCGCATGCTATAACCCCTTTATTTTGGTCCGACAACGGAACCGAGTTCACAAACAGAGTTCCAATCACTGTTGAGAAGGTACAAGATAAGACACGAGACGTCATGTCCATATCCCCCACACCAGAACGGAGTGGCAGAGAGGGAATGGCGCACCCTTTTTGAAATGGCTAGGTGTAAGCTAGTAGACAGTAACTTACCTAAGAGTCTATGGCATTATGCGGTGCAAGAAGCCGCTTACACCAGAAACAGGTGCTTTAATAAGCACACGGGCACCACCCCGTATACAGCACTAACTGGAAAGAAGTGTAATCTAGCTAGAATGCACCAATTTGGATCAGTGTGTCATGCTTACCTGCAGCATTGGATTACAGCAAAACATGTTTTTCGTTATCTCAAAGGTACAGCAGATAAACAGCTGTGTTTCAGAAAGAAGCAGCCCACAGGGGTACTATCAACTTGTGAAGCCGAATGTATGGTTCTAGCTATGACAATGCAGGAATGTGTTTATCTACAACAACTGCTCGAAGTGATGGACACCTATGTATATATGAAGACTGTTGTTTATGAGGACAACCAGGGAACCATTGTGATTGCTAGAAACCCTGTGTGCCGACATAGATGTAAACATGTCGATATAAAATATAATTTCATCAGATCTGTCATCAGAGAATAAAGAATGACACTGAGTTATTGTCCAACGGACGACATGGTAGCAGACACTATGAGTAAAGTTTCCAAATTGAAATTGAAGAGATTTGCAGAGGTCATGTTTGGTGTGTAAATATTGACTACCATATTCTTTTTGATGTTCTGAATTGTATTATTTTCTTTGTAAATTGTTTTTGAAGGAGTTATACAGTGTGCTATACAACCCTAAATGGGAGTGTTAAAGTTAGAGGTTCTATGTAGGATTGCAAGTAACTGTCTAACTGTATATATAACTGTTTCCACTAGAGGGCGCTCTAGGCGGAGCCACTAATGCTGCCACCAGGTGGCGAGTATTTAAGGAGATGTCTCCTCCCCCTCTACCTCTTCCCCACCTGCCTCTCACCGAGAGGAGAACTCATGTGCTGCTGCTTTACCATGTGAATAATAAACCACGCCAAAGGCTAAAGATAGAAACCATGCCTCTTGACCACATTATTGTCGCCCCATAGCCAGATTCTGTCAACAATGATGTGCATGCGCGCAGGCGCACCAGGCAGCCAAATACGGAAATACAGCTGTTTTGAGCAGTGTTGACCAGTTTATAAAAATTATTTAAAATGTGTATTAGCAACGGCGAGCTTTCAAACCCTGCCGCGTGTGTGTGTGAAACTCTAATGCAGCGGTGAGTACCTTTGAAATTTATATCTGATATATTTTGGACCCACCGCTCGCTTTTAAGCAGTGCTTGAGGTGCACATTAACATGGCTAGTAACGTGGGAACCAGTGACTGCGTATTCAAGCAGGGCTTGCATCACAGTCACGAAAGGGGCTATGTTCGAGCCTGACTGCGTTGCCCCATAAAAGCTACAAAGCTCTAAGGAGAAACCATGGCTGTGAGTGTGAGGGGCAAATTCATAAAGAATGGATTGCATGGCGCTAAAAGCACCCTTAACACATTGGGTGCCACGCCTTTTTCGGGCCCCATCTATTCACTGCCACGCTTTAAAAGATAGGAGTCCGTCACCTTGTTTGTAGAGCTATAACTATATTCTATATTAGACCACTGGCGCAAGGTACAATCGATGATATCTAAGTTTATCTGGAATAACAAACGCCCGAGAATCAAAAGAGCTACCACTCAACGTAGGAAACAAGATGGGGGCCTCGCAATCCCTGATTTTAAGCTTTATTTCTGGTCCTTTTCACTGAGACCTCTGATGTGCTGGCTAGACCCTGTAGATGCTGTATCTTGGCGCTCCTTAGAAGCGGCGGCGGTCTCACCGCTAAGATTGCAGGATGTAGTGTACTCCACTATCCCTATCTCAAAATGCCGACTAAGGTATGGACCGATCATAACTCACGTGATCCAAACATGGCGTAATGTACAGAAGTCGTGTGCACCTGGACCATGGCACCTGGACTCTCCGATTTTTAATAACCAGCAACTACTTGTTGGGCACAAACCGGTTAGTATTCCTCAATGGCAAAGGAGGGGAGTTCATACTCTGGAGGATATTTATGATAAGAATGGCCTTCGAGCGTTTCAGGACTTAAAAGAATTTTATGATCTTCCCGGCGAGTCCTTATTTCTTTACCTTCAACTAAGGTCAGCGCTGAGGGCGCATGGCGTGCCGTGGGCTCAAGCTTTGCACCCACACCCCTTCCTCAGGCTCATAGTGGACAGGACGACCTCCAGAGGGTTTGTCTCAGACTTTTATACGCTCTTAATTCAATCCACGTATAAAAATGTATCATTGGATACAATCTGGCATGGGGATATCCCGGAGTTGGACCCCGAGTTTGACTGGGATGAGGTTTTGGCAAATGTGGCATTGTCCTCCCGCAACCCCAATCACCAGCAAATAAATTTTAATTATATTCATAGGACCTATCTTACACCTAGGAAGCTATTTGCTATGGGACTGGTAACCGACTCTCGGTGCACTTTGTGCTCTCAAAGGGCCACTGGCACTTATATGCATATGTATTGGGATTGCCCACCAGTAGCCCGCTTCTGGAGGTCAATAACGGACAAACTTTCGGATCTATGTGGCTTAACGATCCCATTCACAGCTGTTACGCTACTCCTGAACGATATAACAACACTACCCGCGTCCGTACAACAAAAAAGGGTTATCTTAGCAGGCGTCACAGCAGCGAAGAAGCTGATAGCATTGAGATGGAAGGAGCCTGAGAAGCTCACAGTGATTAACTGGTCCCTAACACTGATGGATGTGATTTATCTTGAGATATCCACGGCGCGGGTGATTGGGGTGGGGCAGGCTGGGATTGAACTGTGGGTCGCAGCAGCTGAAAAAAGGTCAGAACCGCCGTGTGCGGCTGAGCGGGGTTGGGGTGCTTGTCCGGGGGAGTCCGGCGGTCTCGTGGGAGGGGGAGGAGGAAATGTCTTGTCTGTCTTGTCTTTTGTGTTGTCCTCTTGACTTTAATTGGGGGGGAGCTATTTTGCTATTTCTTCACTATTTGGGCACTTTTACACGGTTCCTGTGAGTCTATGGAACACCTCTGTAGGTTTTTGTTTTTCAGGAAGGTTCATTGTTTTGTATTTCTATTCGGGTACTCAAAAGCAGCGTTTTTCTACCTCAAGACCTTAAGCCATTTTGAGGCTGAGCTCCAACCACTGTGTGGCCCGGTGGCAACTGCCACATTGTTGTGCAGCTGGGAAATCTCTGACATCACTGATATGCACATTTTGAGATGACTCAGGTCGGTGAGGGTGATTGTTGTGAGAGGATTTGGAAGAATACGCCTTTATTAGAATTAGAGACATAAGTTTTATTAATATAGGGCCACTCGGCCGGGAAACGGTGCTGAATACTGGGAAAGGCCATTTATGAGATAGTACCCTTTCTTTGTGATTTATTGTATTTTTCTTGGGACCATGTTGGAAACAAGTCGACAGACTTTCACATGTTATCCCTTGTTTTTATACTTGTTGTGAAGGATCAGATTAAACCGAATATATATATTTATTTATATATATATATTTAAATAGTATTTGTATATCGTTTGATATCCCCTGTATATTCCTTGTACAATATGCACTGAATATCCCTTTAGTCTACTAAACAGCCCATAATAGTTTCATTCTACCATTGGACGAGAACCTGGCGCCAGCAGCCATACCCCTAGGTTCAAGTTCAATCGTGCCGCCCAACATGTCGTGGCAAGCCCGGTTCCGCGTAGGAATACGTCTGGCGAAATACGAATGGTACTATTTGTTCACAGCGCATATATATATGGCGCAAGTAAAGTAGAACTTTCTTTTAGTCCATTAGTTCTTTACCCTCCAACCGAGTAACAGACGCGAAGCCTCACCCACGACGCACGTGTGGTGCAGTAAGGCCTACTTGGCCTCAGAATAGGCATTGAGATATCGTGTGGATTAATAGTTGAATTGTCATAGTTTGGCACTATACCGTCGAGTTGGACGTATTCTATTAAGCTAATAATAGTCTATTATGTATGGTGCATCGTTCGGTTAGAGTTATAAAGTTATCAGTACCCCCACCGTTCCTGACGTTATCTGGAGTCTTAACCAGGCTGGGCAGACCACTAGTGGTGCTTGCATCCGAGGAGCTCCGGGCCAGGGCGACTGGACCTGTACATTGGATTACTCTACCCGGACGACGGCGAGCCTTCCACGACTTGGATTATGCTTTGGGTGCTTTGATTATTCCATGGATAACGGCCAACACTGCTGAGTGTTGGAACTACCCCCCGGAGAGGAGTCCAGGTGAGACGGCGCTCTACACCAGTGAGGTCGCCTCACGTCTCTCCGTTGTGGACCGGCAGCTACCGTCCACCAGAGGGTCCAGCTGTATTCATCTGCGGACCGAGGTTCTGTGGGCACCGTGTTCAAGACTTTGAATTCTTCCAAGAAATCGTCGGCCAGATGGGATACCGCCAGCGGCTTTTCTAACCCCCCCCCTCCTACTGTCTTACAACCAGCGGGACACCCCCCCCCCCCTTAGTGTATCCAGCTATAATCATTTGAGTACCATCGCTATAGTTCCCTAAAGAACCGGGTTGTATACTTACTCCCTGCGTAACCAGAGATTGGACATTCAATGTTGATTTACCTACGAATACTCATTTGCCATACAAGTGCATTTCAAATCATAAATGTAAACAAGTGAACGTTGTATATACCTTTTGCTATATTAAATATTCGATTTGTACATTTGTGTGGACTTCGTTTCATCAGGTGGGAAAGTGTTCATCATATCTATATCATGTACTGGATGGCCAGAAGTTAAAGTACAAGAGGTAGTGGTTTAATAATACCATACTTATCAATACAGTCAGGGAATTGTACCCCTCAGTTACAATTGGTCCTTCGAGCCGGAGGGTAACTAGTGTAATATTAATATAGTGTTATTAATATTAAAATGGCCTATGATGAACACTCCACGAAACGGTCCTCCTAACGTAGAACGCCCGCGGCGCAGACGACAGACACCTCAGTACTTAGAGGATTACGCTGTCAGTCAACTACCTAGCCTTCGACAAACGGTAAACGCGGTAAAAGTAGAAAGTAAAATTATGTCTGACCTTAACGACCAGGTTTCCCCGACCACAGAGGCCCTAGTAGGTCCTAATGTAACTGACCAAGCTCACGGTGGGGACCAGGAGGGAGCTGACATGCCTTTACCCCCCGCCAATACCGAAGAAGTAGTCCCCGACCAGCCCCGGGAGGAAGACAACCCTACAGAGAGAGAACTCTGCACGGAAGAAGAGGAGGAGAGCGCCGAGGAAATAGAGCTCCAGGACTCCCCAACGAGTACACCCAGGAGCGGCTCACCCAGGAGCGGCTCACCTCCACAACCGCCTTCCCCCAGCGAAGCGGAGAGGATGCTACAACAGGCGTTCCTCGTCAGCCTGACAGCCTCTACCGAACGCGACCGACTTCAGGGCGAACGCGATCGACTCCAAGCACAGCAACGGAGCGAAGAAGAGCGCACACGCCTGGAGATGAGACGCCTTCAGACGGAAGAGAATATGGCAAGAGACCGGGCCGACGCCCAGCGCGCCGCTGCCGGTGCCCAAAGAGAAGCAGATCTCACCAAGCGCGAAGTCGAGCGTGACAAGTTACAAGCGCAGCTAATGGAGCAGCTGATCCGCAAGGCAACACCCTCTCCCTCCGCCAGGGGTTCAAGGAACTCGTCGAGACAACAGTCAAGGGCAGCGTCTCCTAACCGAGCAAGCGACCCTGAACTTGACCAACAGACCAAGCCTATACCCCCCGCAGACCCCCTTCCCAGACCGGTCCAAGCGAGACCCAGCTACAAGGAAGGAGCGGCATACACTGCGGAGAAGCTAAATAAACGATTACAGGATCTGGAAGACCTGATAGAGGAAGAAGAGGGAGAGGAGGAGAACCAAGCCCGACGACAGCACAGTACTCCACCGGACCAGGAGGTCCAGTACAGCCCAGGCTATACCCCCGCGGCGCTGCGCTACAGACCCCCGACTCTATTCACGGGTGAGCACGACGCACGACCAGCCCCGAGGAATAGCACCTGGACCAGCGGGCCATGGTACCCTGTCGGTACCAGCCCACAGAGAGGCGCAAGAGGGGACTCGCCTAGGAGGTCTCTCCCCCAACGCTCGCCGATGTATCAGCCATCCACGGCGTCATACATTGCCACGCCGTCATTTCCAGACTTCACCTATGAGAATCGAGCACAGTACACGGAGCTCCGGATGTGCTTAGAGACAATGATGGTGGATGTCGCTGATGAACGCCACAAGTATGCAATATTACTGAAGCACCTGAAAGTACCGCGAGCGCACAATATAGCGCTAGCCTATGCCACCTCTACGACCCCATACCTAGCCGCGCTGGACCAGAGATATGGACGTATATGGGATTACGTAATCCAAGAGATAAGGCATATTGATCGCCTACCCCCAGCAACAGACAATCGCTCATTAGACGACCTGTCAATCAAAGTGCAGTCCCTGGTAGGGATGCTGGGAGCGCAACGGGAAAAGGGCATGCATGAGCTATACGCCAACTCTAACGTCGAGAGGATTTTGGAGAAGCTGCCACCCGCAAGACAAGAGCGTTTTAGGCGGCAGAGAGACTACCGGGATCCTAACGGCCCCGAACCATCCCTCCTTGATCTAGCCGACTTCCTGGCGAGAGAAGTCAGCAGCTTACGACTGGATACGTTCGGGCGGAGCACGCCAAGCTCCAGAGAGGGACCCAGGAGAATAAATGATGGAAGAAGATCGGTGACTGTCATGCACCAATCAGAGTCAGTACCGAGCAGTAAGAGACACAGTACCCCCTCGAGAAAAGAGAAGTGGAAGATGGTGTGTCCCTACTGTGAGAAAGAACACTGGCTGTCACAATGTGACCTGTTCACAAAGATGAATGCAGAAGAAGTGAGTCAATGGATAAAGTCCAACAGGCGCTGTTACCGATGTGCGCGACCACACATGGCAGCCGAATGCCGCCTAAAGAAAAGGTGCAGTCGGTGCGACGGAGCCCATCTAGATATACTACACGACAGTAACAGAAGACGGCCTTCACCTGCACCATCGAGCGGCACCAAGGCAAGTGTCATGTACATTGACCCCGCCAGCAGCAGCGGCGCCCAAGTGCTCTTAAAGGTAGTCCGTGTGACATTGAGCTACCAAGATAAAGTCATGGACACCTACGCCGTCCTTGATGACGGGTCAGAGAAGACCCTTCTGCTCGCGTCCGCTGCGGCCCAGCTGGGACTGCGGGGGAGCGAGAACGAAATGACGATTCGGACAATAAGAAGAGATTTAAAGACGATAAAGGGCGAGAATGTCTCCTTCACTATCGCAGCAAACGGGCAGCCAGAGCGACGGTATAGGATTACAAATGCTTTCACCAGCCAAGAAATAGGACTATCGCAGTACACCTACCCTATCGCCAAGTTGATGGATAAATATGTGCACCTGCGACAACTACCTATCCCGCTCATAGACGGCGCTACCCCGACCCTGCTGATAGGCTCCGACCATGCAGAACTCATAGTCCCGATTGACCGGGTCCATACAGGACCCCGAGGCTGTCCTGCAGCAGTCGAGACCCGCCTAGGGTGGACCCTACAAGGCCCCCTCGCTAAATCTCTCAACCGAACAGCAGCCACTAGCTGCCTCCACTCCAGAACGACAGAAGAAGACACCACTCTCCTGCAGCATGTCGAGAGGCTATGGACACTAGAGACAATGCCCTTTAAGAACGAAAAGAAAGATATTCGTTCTAAAGAAGACATTTACGCCATCAACCTACTCGAGCAAGGGACAAAGAGAGTCACAGTCGGCGGAGTGATGAGATACGCAACTCCACTCCTGAGGCGAGAGGGAATGCCCACCTTTCACGCAAAGAAAGACGCCACGGAGCGCTATCTATTGAACACAGAGCGGCGCCTAGCCAAAGACCCCGCTCAAGAGCGTGTGTACCGCGCTGAGATTGAGAAGCTAATCACAGCGGGACACGTGACAAAGATTGACATTAAAGAGGCCGATCAGACGACCGAATCATGGTACGTGCCGCATCACAAGGTCCACCACAACGGCAAGGATCGCATTGTGTTTAACTGCAGCTACCAGATCGGATCCCAAAATCTGAATAAAGAGCTCTTGCCCGGCCCCACACTCGGCCCCTCCCTACTAGGCGTGCTACTGCGCTTCCGCCAGGACAAGGTGGCTATCAGCGGGGATATCAAAGGGATGTTCCTGCAGGTGAGACTAGTGGAGGAGGACAAGCCCCTGCTGCGGTTCCTATGGAGAGAGAGGATCGGAGATGAGAACCCAGCCATCTACCAGTGGGAAGTACTCCCCTTCGGAACCACATGCAGCCCGTGCTGTGCTACATTTGCACTACAGAAACACGTCGCAGAGGACCCAGCAGCAGATGAAGAGGTCCGACACAGTGTGAAGAACAGTTTCTACGTGGACAACTGTTTACAAAGCGTTTCGACTCAAGAAGAAGCCGAGGCTCTCCTAATCAAGCTACGCGCCTCCCTGATCAAAGGCGGCTTTGATCTCAGGCAGTGGGCCAGCAGTGACCCGCACGTATTGCGCAGCCTCTCCCCCGCGGACAAGGCTGCCAGCAGCGAGACCTGGATGGCGACCATCCCAGGAGAAGCCCAAGAAATGACACTAGGACTAGTCTGGCGCTTCAAAACAGACTCGCTCCACTACAAACACAACCCAGCTGACGTCATCACCCGGGGAATGTCTCTGGATGACCTCACCCGTCGCAACATCTACAGTGACGGACCAGAATTCCTCAAGCTCCCGGAAGAAGAGTGGCCTACGCCCACCCCACGGGAAGCAAGTAACGAGGAGGCTGAGAACAAGAAACCTATGTTCTGTGGACTGAGCACAGTCGCTTCCACAGACCCCAACATAGATGACTGCATTACCCTAGAGAGTGCGCAGCAAAAGACATTCCTGTGGCACCACCCAGAGATTCAGTCCACCACTGACATGTCAGCAGCTGACTACGAAGAAGCAGAACTTCTTCTACTACAACGAGCCCAGAGAGACTCGTTCCCCGATGAGCTAGACTGTCTACAGGGAGGAAAGCCCGTCCCATCAGACAGCAGACTGCTCCACCTGGCACCCGAGAGTGACGCCCATAATCTCATCAGAGTGGGTGGTCGCCTGCGGAGAGCCCCCGATCTACCGGATGACATTAAGTACCCGATAGTCTTGAACAGCCGACACAAGGTCACAGAGCTGATCATAAAGAAATACGACGAGGATGTACACCACGCAGGAGCAGAGAGAGTCTTCGCGGAGATCAGACGTCGCTATTGGATACTTCAAGGAAGAGAAGCGGTGCGACGCTTCCAGCGAACCTGTCTAGACTGCCGAAAGTGGCGCGCGCAGCCCGGCATACCACGGATGGCTGACTTACCCCCCTGTCGCCTCCGACTCGGCGACAAGCCATTCCACTCCACAGGCATGGACTGCTTTGGCCCGTTGTATATAAAGAGAGGAAGAGGAACCGAGAAGCGGTGGGGTATTGTATTCAAATGCATGACCACCAGAGCGATACATATCGAGCTCCTTCCGACCATGAGCACAGACTCATTCCTTATGGCCTTCCGAAGATTCACATCACAGAAAGGAAAACCGTCTACATTGTTGTCTGATCACGGGACAAACTTCAAAGGCGGAGAAAGAGAGCTGAGAGAGAGCTTCCAAGCTATGGGCCCAGAACTTAAGACCCACCTAGCTCCATCCCAGATTGACTTCCAGTTTAATCCCCCGAACGCACCCCACTTCGGTGGAACCTGGGAACGAGAAGTACGTTCTATAAAGACAGCCCTGTACGCCGTGCTTGGGGCCCAGACTGTGGCGGAGGAAGTCCTAATGACAGTCCTCACGGAGATCGAGGGAGTATTGAACTCAAAGCCCCTCGGTTACGTCTCCAGTGATGTAGCAGATGTCGACCCAGTCACCCCCAACACACTCTTAATGGGGCGGCTGGACCCCGCGCTACCCCAGACAATGTACAGGCCTGAAGAAGCGAACGGCCGAAGAATGTGGAGGTACAGTCAAGTACTAGCTGACAAGTTTTGGAGCAGCTTCCTACTCCACTACCTACCGTCTCTACAGACCCGCCAGAAGTGGGTAAAAGAAAGAGACAATTTGACAGAAGGAACAGTCGTCATGATTATCGACCAGTCACTACCCAGAGCTATGTGGCCGGCTGGCCGCGTAAGCAAAGTGATCACCGGTGCCGATGGCAAGGTCCGAGCAGCTGAAGTACTCGTCCAAGGGCGAACTTACACACGACCCGTGGCGAGCCTAATAGAACTGCCCCGACTCCCAGATACTATCGATGATGACCATGACCCCATGACTTTGTGAGTTGACTGACCCTTACAGCGGACCTTGAGTGGTAGACAGTGCGGTTAATCTGTCTCTGCTTAGCTAATTAGGTGGGACTAATTAGGGGGCGGCTGTTGTGAAGGATCAGATTAAACCGAATATATATATTTATTTATATATATATATTTAAATAGTATTTGTATATCGTTTGATATCCCCTGTATATTCCTTGTACAATATGCACTGAATATCCCTTTAGTCTACTAAACAGCCCATAATAGTTTCATTCTACCATTGGACGAGAACCTGGCGCCAGCAGCCATACCCCTAGGTTCAAGTTCAATCGTGCCGCCCAACATGTCGTGGCAAGCCCGGTTCCGCGTAGGAATACGTCTGGCGAAATACGAATGGTACTATTTGTTCACAGCGCATATATATATGGCGCAAGTAAAGTAGAACTTTCTTTTAGTCCATTAGTTCTTTACCCTCCAACCGAGTAACAGACGCGAAGCCTCACCCACGACGCACGTGTGGTGCAGTAAGGCCTACTTGGCCTCAGAATAGGCATTGAGATATCGTGTGGATTAATAGTTGAATTGTCATAGTTTGGCACTATACCGTCGAGTTGGACGTATTCTATTAAGCTAATAATAGTCTATTATGTATGGTGCATCGTTCGGTTAGAGTTATAAAGTTATCAGTACCCCCACCGTTCCTGACGTTATCTGGAGTCTTAACCAGGCTGGGCAGACCACTAGTGGTGCTTGCATCCGAGGAGCTCCGGGCCAGGGCGACTGGACCTGTACATTGGATTACTCTACCCGGACGACGGCGAGCCTTCCACGGCTTGGATTATGCTTTGGGTGCTTTGATTATTCCATGGATAACGGCCAACACTGCTGAGTGTTGGAACTACCCCCCGGAGAGGAGTCCAGGTGAGACGGCGCTCTACACCAGTGAGGTCGCCTCACGTCTCTCCGTTGTGGACCGGCAGCTACCGTCCACCAGAGGGTCCAGCTGTATTCATCTGCGGACCGAGGTTCTGTGGGCACCGTGTTCAAGACTTTGAATTCTCCCAAGAAATCGTCGGCCAGATGGGATACCGCCAGCGGCTTTTCTAACCCCCCCCTCCTACTGTCTTACAACCAGCGGGACACCCCCCCCCCCTTAGTGTATCCAGCTATAATCATTTGAGTACCATCGCTATAGTTCCCTAAAGAACCGGGTTGTATACTTACTCCCTGCGTAACCAGAGATTGGACATTCAATGTTGATTTACCTACGAATACTCATTTGCCATACAAGTGCATTTCAAATCATAAATGTAAACAAGTGAACGTTGTATATACCTTTTGCTATATTAAATATTCGATTTGTACATTTGTGTGGACTTCGTTTCATCAGGTGGGAAAGTGTTCATCATATCTATATCATGTACTGGATGGCCAGAAGTTAAAGTACAAGAGGTAGTGGTTTAATAATACCATACTTATCAATACAGTCAGGGAATTGTACCCCTCAGTTACAATACTATTGTATAAATTGTATGTACTAAATAAAAATCAAATCAAATCAATCACCCCTTTAAATTTAAAATGTTGTTATTTCTGTATTATTATTGTTTCTGTTATCTCCCTGTGAAGTTCTGTGTATTGTTATTGTGGTTATTGTGTTGTCTTGTTTTCATATAAGTAATAATAAAAAAAAATTATAAAAAAAAACCTATATTCTATAGTATACCTATGGATACAATACTATGGTCATTTGACAGTGACTTTCTTCTGGTCAAGATGCAAAAAAGAGATAATTTTCCCATGCATACATTCGCGCGTTATACCGTGGTGAATATAAGTATGTTTTTAGATCGGTCTGGGGTAATTCCTGAAATGCTGAGGAATAGCCTTATGCGTGTATTATACTATAACCGTTGCCGTTTCTTGCCTGGACCCGCTATTATTCTCAAATCAAATCTATATCATAGGTATTATGTTACGTTACGTTTTTTGATGCTTTGATCGCCACCAACGGCATACGTTGTGGACTAATGTTACACACACACACGTTCGGATCGAGGTGAAGACATGCTTGGATCAACGCAAGATTGATATCACTCTGATTTTTTTTTATCCACTTTTTCTCCCATTTTCTATATTTTCTCCCATCCCAATTTCGTATCATCCAATTCAACCCTCCCCTGTCACGAACGCTGTTTCTTGCCTCCCACAAGCCGGCTGCAATGTGGACTAAGTCATACATAGCACAAGTCCCCTCCGGTACTTGAGGTAACAGCAGTCGCATCTTTTCACCTGCGCAGCTCGATCTCTCAGTGGCAAGGAGTAACGCGTGGGAGGCTCACGCTGCCCCCGACACTTCCTGATTCTACTGCGCAGGCGCACCAACCGACCTGTAGGAGTCGCTGTCCACCCCACCCATCAGTTTCCCACCCCCTAATACGGCCAATGTGTATTAGTATGAACGACCAGCTAAACTGAAAGCAATGTGGAGCGCTGGGCTTGAACAGGCAAGCCCAGCGTCTCCGCATTCGTGGCGAGCGCCTTGCCCACTACGCCACGTAGCCGCCCACTGATATCACTCTGATTTATGCACCTGGGCTGCAGAGTGCATTCCACATCATTCCACATCTGCAGGCCCGGCCAGGGGGAGGACCGAACTCACACGGAGAAGTCAGGAACGAACAAAGGACTGAAACATAAAACAATACAAGTGGGAAATAAGTGAAAGAACAGAGTAGATCCAGTGGAAGCGCTCCGTCGGAGTGCGATTAGAAGCGACAGTGGTATGTGTGGTCTGGCGCAGAGCTGCTGAAGGAACAATCCGCTCATTTATTACGCCCATAATCTTATCGCATATATATCCCAAAACTATAAATCTGATTTGAGAGTTACTGAGTCCATGTCCATATATATATATTTTTTTTTGGACCAAATCTTTTTTTATTTTCAATTTTCAAACACGAAACAACACAACTCACAACACAATAATAACAATAATAACAATAATACATAAAAGACATCCAAGAACATAAACTAACACAACACTGATTAGACAATAAGGTTGTCACCAAGTAAAAATAAAATAAAATAAAATATATACTATAAAAAGTGCTTACCGAACCCCCTCCACCTCCAGGCCCGGCAACCACAAGCCCCATCCCGGCGGACCCCCAGCCCGGCCCCCCCGCGAGCCAAAGCACCACGCCTCTTTAGTGCCTCGACCCGCAGAGACCCCAAACCGCGGCCACCCCCAGCCAGAGCCCACGATCACCAGACCCAGACCAGAAGGGGGTCAGAAAATATACATAGAATCAACATTGAATGAAAAATAATAAATAAAACAAAAATACAAAAAACATCATAACCACCAACATACATGAATATACGCTCGTTATATGAGGACGTAAGTGCTCAGTAAGTGCAGATAAAAGTCAGAGACGAAGCCTCTCGATGTCTCTGTCATAAAAGAATTTGTGAAACCGGTGTCGTTCTAGTGGAGCGTCCCATGGGACTCCATGAGCCTTTAGAGCTGCCCTCATTTGTAAATAAAAGAAAAAGGAGTTACCGGGGAGATCAAATCCGTTGGATAGGTCCTGAAAAGACCGGATACCAGAGTCATTGAAAATATCCCCCAATATATGGATGCCTTTCCCCTCCCATCTAGGGAATCTAATGGGTCGTTGTCCAATAAGGAGCTAATTGTTATTGAATAGTGGGGAGTGCGTGTGCCATTTATGGCGGTTAGTGCGTGCTCTCTGGGTGTCATGCCAAATCTGGATCACATTTGTGATCAGAGGGCCAAATCGTAATTTGCATTGCTTAATTGCAATGTTCGTATACACGAAATCTTGAAGTCTATGTGGGGACACCATCTCCTCCTCCAATGGACGCCAGGACACAGCCGCTTGAGCGTCAAACCAAGTGATAAGAGGTCTCACAGAGTAAGCTTGGAAATAATACTTGAAGTCTGGAAATGCCAAACCCCCGTCTAATTTACTCCTCTGTGCAGTGGTTCTCTTTAAGCGTGGGCGTTTGTTATTCCAGACGAATTTATATGCAGCAGAGTGCAGTTTTTGCCAGTAACCAACAGGGGGAGACAACGGTAGCATGGAGCTGATAAAATTAATTCTAGGTAAAACATTCATCTTAATTATTGAGGCGCGGGCCTGTAATGAGTTCTTTAATTTGGACCACCTGTCAAAATCCTTCGTAATCCTGTCACCCAAGCTGGAGTAGTTATACTTTACTGTCTGGTTAACAGTTGGGAATATTTCAATCCCAAGGCATTTAAAGTGCTCTACCATGAGAATGTTTGCTGGAAGGAGGGTTGCCTTCGCAGCCTTGTTGAGTGGAAGGAAGGCTGATTTTTGCCAGTTGATCTTAAATCCAGATAGACTGCCAAAGTCATCTATTACTTGAAGAAGATAGGGCAGAGAGACGGCTGGGTTCTGCATAAATAGGAGTAAATCATCCGCGTATAAGCTGATATGGTGATCTAGAAAGATCTACTTTGCATTTGATATATTGCAAATATATGCCATCACACACACTGGCATTTAAATGGTTAGAATTATAAAATGAATATGTGGTGTTATGATCAGGGCTGAAGTTGAATAAAAGATTGTATTTTTTATCAATTACAAAAAAACTGAAAATCCATAATAATCTGTGTTGTTGCTAATCATACATATGCTAGCCTGTTTTTTAACAATAATTTGTGATGCCATCACAAACACTGGCATTTAAAGGGTACAAATAAAAAATTTCCTGCACCAGAATGCAGGAAATTAAGTCTTTGTAACAAAAGATTTCCTGGTGGGGGACCCCCAGACCCCCTGTTTAAAAAGTGGCCTGACTGGGGCTATTTTGCACTATATTTCCTGGCCTGAATGATTTCCCCAGTCCGGCCCTAGTTAAAAGCCTCCAATGCTTATTAGTGAGTGTGCGTTTGAACGTTTGCATGTTTCAACCATACATTTCCATAAAAAATCAAAATAAAGAATATAATACATTTTTTTTTTACCTCCTATAATAGTGGGGGTTGCGGCTCTCTGACACCGTTATTTGGGGGTCGTGGCCTGAAAAGTTTGGGAACCCCTGGTCTAGTCTGTAGTCTGTAGTCTAGTCTGTAGTCTGTAGTCTAGTCTGTAGTCTAGTCTGTAGTCTGTAGTCTAGTCTGTAGTCTGTAGTCTAGTCTGTAGTCTGTAGTCTAGTCTAGACTCTATAGTCTGTAGTCTAGTGTCAGGACCAACTCCAGTTGTAATGTCAGTACTTTGGTCAAGAGACCAACTCCAGTTGTAATGCCAGTACCTTGGTCAAGAGACCAACTCCAGTTGTAATGTCAGTACTTTGGTCAAGAGACCAACTCCAGTTGTAATGCCAGTACCTTGGTCAAGAGACCAACTCCAGTTGTAATGCCAGTACTTTGGTCAAGAGACCAACTCCAGTTGTAATGTCAGTACCTTGGTCAAGAGACCAACGCCATCCCACGCACTACGCTGTCAACCATGGGGCACCATGCTTTTTCCACACTGGGGCTGCGCCTGTGCCAGGGTCCATCAAGGCCTCAGTCTCCCTTGCTGCCTTCAAGGCCAGCCTTAAAACCCATTTATTTTACTCTACCTTCCACTAGGGCCTATTTTTTTTATCTGCTCCTATGTTTTGTTTTTTATTTTATTTAATTTTATATATTTTTTTATTTTATTTTATTCATTTGAAATGTTTTTCTGTTTTATACCTTTTTTATTCTTATGTTTTAATTTTATTCATTTGAATGTTTTCATGTTTTAAACCTTTTATTTTTATTTTATATTTTATTTTCCTTCTGCTGTGAAGCACCTTGACTAAGAGCTCACTGGGTTTAAAGTGTGCTATATAAATGAAATCTATTATTATTATTAGTTGTCAAGAGAGCAACTCACACTCACTACTCGCCTCCTTCTTCACTTTCACCACAAGGAAGTGCCTTCGGTAGATCCCACACTTGACGAGGTTGTTAGCTGAGGAAAGTTGAGACGTGTTTACATTGTTGCTTGTTTTTTTCTTCTCTCATATATTCTAAAGAAAAAAGCTAAGTCATAATGTCTACTTCGGAGGGTCGCGCTCGCAACGCCACTCTTCACCAGCGGTTCTCCATTGCTGCCTCCGTTGTGCGTCTTGGAGCGGGGCTGAGACCTCTCTCGTGGTCGGCAGCCACGCCCGGTAGGCGTCCGATGGGTAGTTTGCCTCTCCAAGGAGCTGGTGCACCAGTGCCGTCTCCTGTGCGATGGCCTGGTTCCGGCTCTGGTTCCTCTGCTTCCGGAGATTCGTCCGCTGTTGGGCGGACGGTTCCCGTGGTTGCGGGGGATTTGAGACGCAAACTTTTTGCGTCAGCTCGCTCCCGTCGCAAGATGGTGGCTTGCAGACGCGAACGGCCTGGTTTTGGTGAGTTGCTGGAGCCAGATGAGGATGCGTCGGTCTCTACATGCCCGATGGAGACAGAGGACTACATGATAGAGGCGGACGGGTTCTTGTTTGAAGGCCCGGTGGAGACATCTTCCCTGCCTGTCCAGGTAACACTGGAGGGGGGTGAGATGTCTCCTTGGGGTTCCCCATTCGAAGATGTTGGGGTAGAACCTCCGACTCGTCGGCGGGATGCCCTGCTATCAGCCACATCAGAATGTGGCTCCTTGACCAGTAGTCTGCTGCATGTGAGGGACGCGGGCTCGGAGGAGGAAAGTATGCAGGGGGAACTGCGTGCTTTGTTTCCCGAGCTCATGGCGGCGGCGGCAGTCGCAAACGGCGTGCCGCTGCCGCAGCCACTGCCTGTTCCTGTCCCTGATGCGTGAACATTAAAGGCAACCAACTTGTGTTCAGCTTTTCTCTGATTGGCCACGACCCCACGCCGCTAGCCCGCCCCCTTTTGCCGCGAGCGCGGCAGAGGTCCCTGCGAGCGGCAGGTCTCGGAAATGAAATGCGGAGCTGTAATCTTTGTCCGAATCGAATCACGCGAATACACAACTCATTTATCAAAACACCTACGCGATTCACGCGTCACTGTACATCAGTGGAGGCTGCTGACTGATTAACTAGAAACTGTACATTGTAACGTTATATAATGTATAACGTTATTTCGCGTCACGCGTCACTGTACATCAGTGGAGGCTGACGCCTGACTGATTAACTAGAAACTGTACGCTGTAACGTTACGCTATATGTTATTTCGCGTTTTTAACGTCAGTCACTGTACATCAGTGTGGAGGCTGACGCCTGACTGATTAACTAGAAACTGTACGCTGTAATGTCATATGTTATTTCGCGTTTTTTAACGTCAGTCACTGTACATCAGTGTGGAGGCTGACGCCTGACTGATTAACTAGAAACTGTACGCTGTAACGTTATATGTTATTTCGTGTTTTTAACGTCATAAACCAACTACCAGATTCACTCGTCACTGTACATCAGTGGAGGCTGTGTCTAACCTCAACCCTGTATTGCAAAATTAAGTGATATACAATTTTTTTTCAAGACAACTTGGCCTATCAATCTATATGCTACAGTTATGTCATATATATGAATGTATAAATGTAATATCTCAGATATTGTTAAACACAGAACAATAATGAACAATCAATTTGGCTTACTGTTACTGTATTGTTTGTCTTGTTTCATGGGCTGCTAAAATGTTATATTTTGCACCAGGGAACTTGAAGGTTCATGCACAACATGTGTCTAACCTCAACCCTGTATTGCAAAATTAAGTGATATACAATTTTTTTTCAGGACAACTTGGCCTATCAATCTATATGCTACAGTTATGTCATATATATGAATGTATAAATGTAATATTTCAGATATTGTTAAACACAGAACAACAATGAACAATCAATTTGGTTTACTGTTACTGTATTGTTTGTCTTGTTTCATGGGCTGCCAAAATGTTATATTTTGCATCAGGGAACTTGAAGGTTCATGCACAACATGTGTCTAACCTCAACCCTGTATTGCAAAATTAAGTGATATACAATTTTTTTCAGGATAACTTGGCCTATCAATCTATATGCTACAGTTATGTCATATATATGAATGCATAAATGTAATATCTCAGATATTGTTAAACACAGAACAATAATGAACAATCAATTTGGCTTACTGTTACTGTATTGTTTGTCTTGTTTCATGGGCTGCCAAAATGTTATATTTTGCACCAGGGAACTTGAAGGTTCATGCAAGTTTCAAGTTTCAAGTTTCTTTAATAGTTGTCATACAGAAGTACAGAATACTTTTATACAAAATGCTTCTTACTGTTACGCTCCAGAGACTGTGCTAGACAAGATAAGTATGAAATAAAATAAAGTAGCATGTAAAAAGAAGTAAAAATAGAGGTCCCAGTGTTCAGTATAGACATGTACAATGTTCGATGCAGACTAGAAGTAACTGAGTTACCATACAATATACAATATACTATGCAATATACTAATATACAATGCTATATAGTGCAAAGCAGAAATGGGATGAGGTACAATTTAGGTACAATTTACAGTAAGGTGTACGAGTTGTAGTGCAAATCCTTTACCAATAAATATATAGTGTGTTTGGGTGATCTAAAGTGTGGAGAGTGGGTGTGGGTGGGTGTCTAACCTCAACCCTGTATTGCAAAATTAAGTGATATAAAAAAAAGAAATCAGGACAACTTGGCCTATCAATCTATATGCTACAGTTATGTCATATATATAAATGTATAAATGTAATATCTCAGATATTGTTAAACACAGAACAATAATGAACAATGAACACACGCGAACAAGGACACTGCTCTTCCAAACTGGATTACAGAGCTTCTGAAAGGGCTAGGATCACACCAGGTGGCTCTTTGGAAAGCTACAAAGGTAAGGTTGCTAACAGAAAAAGATGTGTGCAAAGAGTAACATGAGTGCAGCTGGACTCGTCCTGGAAAATCACCTGGATTCTGACCCTGAATGACTAGCTGCGGCTCCGTCTATACGCTAATTATTTTGGGATTCAGGGTCTGGACCTGCTGCCCTAATTGGTGATTTCTCTGGTTGGAATTTCAACCGGGCCATTCAGCATATATATCCCTATCAGGTCTGTTGTTTCATGTAAAAAAAGGGAAAATAAAAAACAGTTGGTAAAAAAAAAAAAAAATTTAAAAACTATGAGCTTCAATGCTTTTTTGCCCCACTAATTTTCAAAGCCACCGACGCGCTCAGGTTGTGTTGCTTCGCGCGTTGCTTCGCAGGTTGCCCAGCTTGAACTCGCCTCCGCGAGCCGGCTGGAAACTTCCTGCGTGCCACTGCAGTTGGCTGGCAGCTGGGTCGTCCTGCTCACAAACACCATCACTGCGTCTAAAGTCCAAATGAATGCAAAAACAGCAGGCTAGCTATTTAGGTATTAACAATTGTATGTATTGACCTGTACTAATAAACGTTTCAATCAATCAATCAATCAATCATGTAACCTACTGTACCTCTGCGCTGGCTTGCACGTTGTAATGTAGTTAATCAATCAATCATGTAACCTACTGTACCTTACTGTACATGTGCGCTTACTGTACCTCTGCTTTGGCCTACAGCACAGCAGGTAATGGCGTTAATCAATGAAACATGTAACCTACTGTACCTTACTGTACCTCTGCTTTGGCCTACAGCGCACAGCAGGTAATGGCGTTAATCAATCAAACATGTAACCTACTGTACCTTACTGTACCTCTGATTTGGCCTACAGCGCACAGCAGGTAATGGCGTTAATCAATCAAACATGTAACCTACTGTACCTGTGCGCTTTACTGTACCTCTGCTTTGGCCTACAGCACAGCAGGTAGCGTAGTTAATCAATGAAACATGTAACCTACTGTACCTTACTGTACCTCTGCTTTGGCCTACAGCGCACAGCAGGTAGCGTAGTTAATCAATGAAACATGTAACCTACTGTACCTTACTGTACCTCTGCTTTGGCCTACAGCGCACAGCAGGTAGCGTAGTTAATCAATGAAACATGTAACCTACTGTACCTTACTGTACCTCTGCTTTGGCCTACAGCGCACAGCAGGTAATGTAGTTAATCAATCAAACATGTAACCTACTGTACCTTACTGTACCTCTGCCAGCAGGTAATGTAGTTAATCACACTGTACCTCTGCTTTGGCCTACAGCGCACAGCAGGTAATGTAGTTAATCACACTGTAC
This sequence comes from Notolepis coatsorum, assembly GCF_963971535.1. NCBI lineage: Eukaryota > Metazoa > Chordata > Actinopteri > Aulopiformes > Paralepididae > Notolepis > Notolepis coatsorum. The sequence goes on from NC_140172.1 coordinate 132,976,718, forward strand.
CTCTGCTTTGGCCTACAGCGCACAGCAGGTAATGTAGTTAATCAATCAAACATGTAACCTACTGTATCTTACTGTACGCCTGCTTTGGCCTACAGCGCACAGCAGGTAATGTAGTTAATCAATGAAACATGTAACCTACTGTACCTTACTGTACCTCTGCTTTGGCCTACAGCGCACAGCAGGTAATGTAGTTAATCAATCAAACATGTAACCTAGCGTACCTTACTGTACCTCTGCACGTTGGCAGCCTGCGGCGGCGGCGTGGGCGAATTGCTCTGTGCTGGCTTGCACGTTGGCGGCAGGGTCCATCTTGAATTAGTTAGTTAGTTAGTTAGTTAGTTAGTTAGTTAGTTAGTTAGTTAGTTAGTTATGGCGTTAAGCAACCGCGTGAACACTGCTGATATGGCGATATGGCATTAACCAACAAGCACCTGGGAACCAACAAGCACCTGGGGGAGCCTCATGCGCATGCGCGGCCGACGCGTCACTCTCTGCCGCGGGCGGCGCAACAACACACAGACGGATGCTAGCGCGGTCACGTGGCCGTGTGGCCAATCAGAGAAACGCTGAACGGAAGGCTGAACACAAGTTGGTTGCCTTTAATGTTCATGCGTCCCTGGTGATCTCATAGGTCATCTATGGCAACGTCGCCCGGTGAGAGGGGTGGACGTTGTCTACCCATTTTTCCCCTCAATGGCGGCCTATGTCCGTCAGGGTCAGGTGGTCTCCCACATCATAGGCCTTACTCCTGCCTACGTGCAAATCACGCGGGTGGCGGGTTTGGTCAACGGTATGAAGGAGGGCGTGCCACGGCTTGATAGGCCGATGGCGGCGCTCCTTTGTCCGGAGGTGGTGTGGGAGCCATTACGGAAGCCGGTTCCCCAAGGGAAATCGGCGAGGCGGTTGGCATATTGGAGCGACCAGTCATTTATCACCGGAACACAATCTCTAGCTGCCGCGTCTAACATCGCGCAGCTGGCGAGATTCATGTCCGGGATATTGACGGGCGGCACGGAGCTGACTGATGTACAACATGACCAGCTCGCCCAGTCGGCAGGAGCCATCCTGCATCTGACTCAGCCGCAGGCTATAGCCGCTGGGAAAGTGCGCGCCCTGGCAACTCTGACCCAGCGCCACCTTTGGCTGGAGCAGGCTCGTGTGCCGGAGAAGAAGAGAATTCCACTTCTGACGGCACCCCTCTCCGATGCTGGACTATTCGGGACGGCCCTGCAGTTGATGACCTCGACTTGCAGAGAGATGCAGGAGGAGCGCTCCGTGCTCCAGCCTCATTTCCCCCCTCCCGATGTCGCCGGTGGAGTCAGACGGCTGCCACGTCGTTGAGGATCCTCCGCCGTGGCCGCCGCTGCCACCACCGCCACTGCTGGACCTTCGGTGAAGAAGGCCAGGAGGAGAGAGGGCGCCTCTGCTACTGCAGCCGGCCCATCTACGCCCGGAGGCGACGGTAGGGATCGTCGAGACCAGTCGCCGATCGTTTACCGTCCCTCCGGGGCTCCCCGAGGTGGCAAATCCCGAGCGGCTCGTGGCAGGCGTCGCTAAGACCCAGTGACTTTTTCCCCCTGTGGTCTCCCCCTGTTCCCTTCCCGGTGCCGCTATGATTTTGTTCAAAAATAAAGAGTCCCCTCTAAAGGGGGACTGTATTTTTTGTTAACAAACTGTGTGTTTATTCACCAAACATATGATGGGGTTGCAACGTGTGAATCTTCGCTAGTATGGGTTGATAGGAGGGTTACATTCATGTTAGAGCTTAAGCAAGGCCTGCAGCCTACACTCGGTTGAAAAAGAGTCTTGGGTTTCCCCCCGTCATAGCACACGTCACTACGCACGTTGCTATTGGACGATGGCTTCCGTGAGTTAGACCCGTATGTAGGGTCTGTTATTGTCAAGTGTCGGGATAGAGCGTAGGAATTAAGGTTCCACTACGTTCTATATACGCGTAACTTGAGTCGGTTGGTCACATGACTCAATGTTACCGTGGCTTTTCAATCTATGGCTCACGTGGGAAGTCTCTCTGGGGAGTTCCGTCTATCCTCTGTGGTAGGGATGACGGGATATAAAAATGTAAACAGTTTTTAACCTCGGCTGCGTCAAGTGGGATTCATGTTAGTCGGTGTTTCTTTCTTTTTTAATAAAAAAGTGTGGAGAATATGAAGCACCACACCCTTCTTGTCGTTCTCCCAGGCGCCTTGAGGGATCGATGTGGGGTCTGGTTAGACTGTCCATTGATATGTTTTTGTGTCCCGACGCATGCATAGTGCTGGCTCGGGGTGTTTCTGATAAGAATCATGCGGGTGACTAGTACGCCTTGGTTACTTGTTATTAAAACAGTTTTCCTCTTCCGAGAGCCTGTTACTAGGTCTCGACGGATTCTCGTTCATATCTGGGGGATGTTAACGGAATAGATCAGAACATAGGTAGAGGGGTCTCACGCCCTTGGGGTGGGCCACCGAGCACGGTTCAAACCGGCCCGTCTGGGTGGCGCCCTCTTTTCATGTTTTAGATCAACACGCATATCTGCCCCTTCTCCTGGAGTAGGCATGTCGGCGTGGTTAGGGCACGGGACTGGTTCTGGTCACGCTGGTCCAGGTCAGTTAACCCGTTTGTCCGCCGGGGATGCAGATCTGCTGTTCTGGTACCCTGAGGGACTTGGGCTTTTTTCAGGGGGAAAAATGCCGGGTCGGCCCGGGTGTCACAGGGTTAGGCGTTATGGAGACCCTTTGTTGGGTACTCTTTTGTACCTGGCACTATTGTAAGGGGCTGGTTCTCCTTCTTTCGCTCCTCTCTCATGCATGGCGAAGAGGGGGCTGTTGGGGTGGTCTTCTGGACCCCCTCTGGTAATCCTGTGTGCTTCCCGGGCCGCCGGGCCGGTCCGAAGTAAAGTTTTGTTGATACCGTAGGCCTGGGATAACCCTTTTTTGGAAACTGAAACACTTGTACTGCGGTATAGCTGGTGTATACCCGCAGGTGTGTTTTGGAGTTTTTTCTTGAGGGGTTATAGGAACAACCACCGTCTGTGTACTGAGAGGGTGGTTGATTCCCTGGTGTGTTGGAGCAGAGTCAACTCCCGGGTTACCCGGTTGAGTGTGCCCCTGCACGTTCATGACGTCTGCCAATCGTGTCAGCCTTCTCTGCCTCGACCCCTCTGGGTGGGTTTTTTTTAATGGAGGCTTTGTCATGGTGCTCAACAACGCCAGCATACGACCCTTCCGCCGGGGGGGCTGTTTTCAGTTGACTCCTTTGGCGCCTGTCTCGTCCGCAGTGCTCCAGGCTCAGGTTACAGCCTGCTGCCTGGTTTCCCCGGTGCGCTGTCTGCTTCCGTTGGTTGGACTTTTTTGAGTGCCTACGGCCATGCTGACTGCCTGTTCTGCAGGGTCAGTGTGCCAGGCGGTGTGCTATTGGGGGGAAAGGGCCCGCTCTTGGAGGGGCCCTATCCGAATACGCTGGCGATGTGGGGGGCGGTGTCACTAAGTGACCGCCTGGTGGGGTCTTGATGCCTGGCGTCATTTGACCTCTCCGGGCCCCCTTTTTCCAGGGGATCCTGTCCCTTCAGTGGGTCTGGATCTTCCTTCGCGCTCCGCTGCTACGGCCTTGACCCCGTGATTTTGGGGGCAGTAACGAGGGTTGTTCCTTCCGTTCGTTCCCTGGTGGCATGCGGGTTGTGCGTGTGCGTAGTCATGGGGTCAAGCCACGGTCTGCTCACCCTGTGCGTTGGGTTGCTTGAGTTCCTCTTCGCACGGTCGGATCCGTCTCCCTCCTGTAAGCCTCCAATAGGGAGGGTATCCTCCATTAGGGAGGGTCGGGGGGCTCGGTCCTCCCCGGTCTGATGGTTGTGGGGGGCCTCAGCGGGGTACATTTGTCGAGCTATGGCTCCCGCTCAGCTCCTCTTGTGCAGATGATGCTGAGCGTAAGCCATAATGAAATAGAAGGTTAGAGGTTATGTATATAACCAAGTTCTATGAATTATGGTGACGCTCAGCATCAGACGCCGCTGCGGCCCTTGATCTCGCCTTGTGGTGAAAGTTTGGGAAGGAGGCGAGTAGGTGACCACACACCTGCTTATGAAGGTAAGCGGATGGGGGTGTGGCCAGACGAATGTTGGGATGTAAAGGTACATGGTGGAATTTTTTATTCAGTGCTCGTGCACGAAGTGAAGTACAGTGCAGATGATGCTGAGCGTCACCATAATTCATAGAACTTGGTTATATACATAACCTTACGTTTTGGGGTTCAGTGCCTTGCTCAAGGGTACTTAACTCATTTGGGACCAACCACATAATATTACGTGTTTGCCCGACAACCGTTGGGTGCCAACCACATAATATTACGTTTTTGGTTAGTTTTTATTTTTTTTCTATTTTAATATCCTATTCAATGCGAGGGACCCGTATGTTGCCGTTAGAAGGCCTACTGCGACGCCGAGGGTGCAGTACCGGCCAGATTCTCCCAGGTGGCGGTATCGAGCTGCAGTAAACCCTGTTCCAGACCCTGTGTTACACTGAAAGGTCTCCGCGCGCAGATTTTCAGTAGACGGCAAGGCTAGAGGTTCAATCGGTCGCATCCAAACGTCTACGGGACATCCGATGCATATGTTGTGGTTGGTTATGTCGTGGGCCAAATGGAAATCGGATGGAGCAGATAAATCGATCAAACAATTGGAATATTATTTTTGGAATACTCCCGATCAAAGGTAAGGATCATCTGACGTAAATTCTGGCTTGATTGTGCAAGGTTTTCATACCATTCATAGGTTTTTAGCATTCAATACTAATGCCGTTACTGGTAATCAATAATCAATAATCATGTATTCATGATGAAACATAATACCTACTGTATAAAATTGATTCTGGAATACTAGCGTGTATAGGCAAGAAACGCCAACGCAAATAGTAGAATTGACCTATATGGCTATTACGCAGGCTTTCAGGAAATACCCCATACCGCTGTAAAACCATACTTATATTCACCACGGTATAACACAGGAATGTATGCATGTGTAGCACCCTGAATATGTGACTATTATTCAGAAGTACTGACTTGCCTTTTATCTCCCCTTTGTGCACAAAGACATATTAACTAGTTTCCATTGATATTCCCTCGAACAATGACGCGGGTTTCTCCTTCTCTCACCTGCTGGAATATGGATTATAAACAGTAAACTGAATCATATTCTATCCACCCAGTGCTTCCTGTGGGGCTAGTTGGCGGTACCAGCAGGGGGCGGCGGTGGCAGGCGGAGCGTACGAGAGAGGCAGAGAGGGAAGCAAGTCAACTGGAACGGAAGTGAGGAGGGCCAGCCTCTTCGACATTGGACTTGGACCTGGTCGGTCGTGTCTTGACAGAGCCCTGTTGTGGACCACACGGGTGAACGTATTGAACTTGAGTATATTACGGGTTATACTAGAAATATAAGCGTAGTAGCGTGTTGCATGTCCCCACTGAACAACCCTAGTGATACTACGAGTTATCCTAGAAGACAAGCGGTATAGCCAAGTGTTGGCTTATGTTAACGATATCCCCTCCAGTGAGGTGCCCAGCCATCGTGGCTTGAAGAGGACCGGTGTTTAGAGGCACCCTGCGTCATTGTATGTTGCGGCTAGCAGGAGGGCTGTCTAGGACCCACAGAGTAGCTTCAGTTAAGGTAGGGCCAGATTATTGTCGCGCGTCGACCCAGCACCGGTCGTCAACAGCCTGTCTTTGCCGGCGTTCTGCATCTGCTCTGCACCGGCGGTCTTCAGCCCAGCACGGGAGTTCGTCCCATCCAGCAGAGGTCGCCATCACCCAGCACGCGCTCTCAGCCCGCTACTGCTCCCTCTGCCCCACCCCGCTTGCTAGCGCCCGTGACGAGAGCGTTCAACGCCATCTTACCACCCGGACAGTGGTGGTGCGGCGAGGCCGCCATCTTGGTTGAGTACATTAGAGCTTCGGTGCTCAGGATCCTATTGCACAGTACACAGTGTGATGCGGCCTACGGGCGAAGCTAATGTTGCTAACTACAGTTCATAGGGGTACCCCATAAACATTACATGCCGGCATTAGTATAGGACTTTTGTTTGGTAAAGTGGGCCCACCTTTTTCATTTTCTTTGAGTGTGATAACGTGTTTGTTCTTTAATAATATTTTCCCATCTAATTAACCCTTCCTCTGTGGAGAGGTTACCGACATGTTGTATGATAAGTAAGGCCTTAGAGAGGTATTATCACTACCATATAATTAAAGCCTGAGAGAGGTATTATCCCTGGTACCAACCCAGACGTGGGTGATGAGTCAAGCACATTGGTGTATAATATAAGTGTCTAGAAGGTATTGAGTTACAAATGGGGTAATAGTAAGACTCCATTCTATTTGACCCATTGCCATTAAATCTTTGTAACTGACCGGTACCATTAACGATAAAGAATTAGATTGGAGTTCTGTGTGCGTGTCCATTCCTGAGCCTATGATCAACTCTTTTGGTGTGGGTAACGTTAATACAATTAACCCCTTCCTATCCAACTTTCCCCTTACAGTCATTAAGGTTTCTAGTGGTCATCAAGGGAGGGTACTGCTTGCGGGAGGAACGAATCTATTTATTCATCTATCAGTCACTAGGTGTGGGAGGGTTACGGAGGTATTGGGGGAAGTGAGAGCAAGTTGGGGAGTACTGCTGACCGCCCCAGAGAGGCGAGGAAGACCAGAGTACCAGACCAGGTTGGTAAATCCCGGGCCCCATCCACTCTCACTGCCGGCCTCCAGTTTGACGCTCCAGACCCAAAGACGAGGGTGCAGTCAGACGGAGCTCTACTGTGTCCCGCTACCCAGTGACGGTGCACACCCGTTCCCACGAAGCAGGGATAATCCACCCTGCTACACATGGAAAAATTATGTTTTTTGCATTTTGACCGGAAGAAACACAGTGTCAAATGACTATAGCAATGTATCCATGGCTATAATATAGAATATAGATTTAGCTCTACAAACAAGGTCACACAGTCGTATCTTTTCATGCTTGGCCCAGCTACAGCGGTCCGCGTCTAATGGCTGGCACTGATTGAGTTAAGATGGTAGGCACGGTAGATGTAATACCAGCCACCCTTCAGTCACCAGTTTACAGCTGGAATACACCCTCCTGTCTGGGCCGGGGATCGAACCGGCGACCTTTCGGTTACTGGTCGGCCTCTTTACCTCTAGGCCACAGCCACTGTGACCTCTGACCTCCTGACGGGGTCACGGCAGAATGCAAGACCTCCTCACGGGGTCATGGCAGAGAGCAGCACCTCCTGACAGGTCACGCCGGCGGAGAGCAGAGAGGAGAGCAGCACTGATACTGATAGTTGATGTTGATCAACTATGATGTCTTCTTGAAAATGCCACTAGAGGGAGACAAATATATATATCTGTCTGAATGTACTACTTCTATACCTACTTATACACCTGCATATAACCCATATAACTGTACAATAATGCTGTACATATCGCATATAGATGTATTTATTCTTACCATATATATAATTACCACATCTGTCTGTACATGCATATAACCCTTCTTACATATCTGTAGATACTATTATCTATCTGTACATATCCCTTACCTCTTACTAGTTACTATATCTATATCTGTATATCCTTACCTACTCTTACTAGTTACTATATCTATATCTGTACATATCCCTTACCTACTCTTACTAGTTACTATATCTGTACTGTACATATCCCTGACCTACTCTTACTAGTTACTATATCTATATCTGTACATATCCCTTACTTACTCTTACTAGTTACTATATCTACATATCCCTTACCTACTCTTACTAGTTACACTGCTGGCCAGTATGACTTACTACCATAGTGTCTTTATACCTGTATCACTGTACATATTAATACTACAACTCAGTACATACATCTGATTAGCACTATTACCCAGTTTAATCACCTGTACATTGTATATTACTGTTGCACTTTACTGTTACATTTGCACTCTGGTTGGATGGCAAACTTGTTTTTGTTGTACTGTACTTGTGCTGCATGATGACAATAACTTTGAATCTCATCTCATCTCATCTCATGCACCAACACAGCTTGTCACGCAGAGACAGGGCTGAACAGTAGGTGGCGCTGTCTAACCAGTCATGTCAGGATGGACTTAGCTGTAGAGGCTGAAGTCGGTTCATGAAATTTACCAAAGGAATGAAATGAAAACTGAAAATAATCATAAAATAATGTCTTCAAAAGCCATAGTGAGAATTTCAACTCAGTTTCACAACTTTTAAGAGGTAATTTGGGTTATTTTGGGTACATTTTTCTTTAAATAAACATACTTTCATGACTGAATAAACAAACCACAAAACCAAAAGACCATAACTAGGTATTTCCCTAGACATATGTATGGCTGTTATTTCAGTTTTTTTTCATAGTTCTAAGCTGACTCATCAATGCCAAGACATGTTTCAAGCTGATCCAGTGTTTTATATTCAATATATGACACAGTCTCCACAGTGTAAGGCTTTTGAACTCGGGGGCGTGGCCAGACTGGGCAGGGGGCGTGGTCAGACTGAACGAGGGGCGGGGCCAAACTGAACCAGGGGGCTGGCCATCATCATCATCATCATCATCAAACCTTTATTTGTATAGGCAGGTTAGTTAAGAACAAGTTCTTATTTTCAATAACGGCCTATTTGGGGGTTAAAAGCCCCCTAGGCCCAGGGGAAAGGGGATGGGGGATAAAATAAATAAAAATAAAACACAAAGGAACATTATTAAAAAGGCAGGACATACATACAGAGCAACAACTGAACTGAGCAACAACAAACTGAAGGTCAGTTCTACTTTCCGTTTGATAGGTCATCATGACCTTCATGGAACTGGTCTCATCACACTGAGTTATTCAGACATCCTGGGCTCAAATAAACTTTGAGATATTACATTAATTTTATTTTCATGTAGGGCTTGCGGCTCTGAATCGGAAAATGTACCCATGTCCCAGTAATATGACCATGGGTACTTTTCAACTAGTGGGTACAAGAGACATCTGGATAAATTCACAGTATAATAAGTTACTATATAGCTATATTATATTATATTATACTATACTATTTCATATTATATTCTATTATTTAATTTAAAATAATATGATATACTTTTATATTATATTATATAATATATCATATCATATTAAGTTATTATAATGTGAATTACGCCTGTGGTGTGGCGAGTAATAACCCAGACATCAGACCAAAACAAAAAAGTAAACAAAGTGCAGTAACAAGAAGGGCTGTTTTACCTCTGTGCGGTTGCTAATAATTACAGATTATACCTTTAAATGATTCATCAGTGAAATGAACAGCCCCGCCACTCTGATCCATGGCACCGGGCAGGGGGGGGGGGGGGGGGGGGGGGGGGGGGTGACTCAGTAGTTATATATTCATACTGGCCAATCGCGTCTCGCTCTGCCATTATTATGAGATGTCATCTCATGCACCTATTGTGCACGTGAAAAAGTTGCACATGCACGTCACTTGCACGTGACCACGCCTACTCCTGTGTGTGCCTACAAGACACAGGAAGTGGTCACGTCCACGCCCTTCTTCGTCTTTTTCCAGCGTGAGATTGTTCATATGCATTTCAACCAGTGGAAATTATTATGAAGCGAAAGGAGAAATTAAACAAGGTTGGACTTTCGCCGGTGGTTCGCCAGCCCCCGGACCCTCCTCGGCGTGTCCAGACGGAACGTCGGCCCTATTCTGGTCTGTCCTCGATTCTCGGCAGTGGACCGACGGACTACGCGCGGCGGTCGGTGGTCGAGCCACGTCGCGCTCAGGTAGGGGGGCCGACACCGGCAGGCTTTGGTACTAGCATGTTCACTACTGCTGGTTGTCCCGTGTGACGACCGGGCGGTGTGATGGCGCGGGGGGCTATGTATTTGGATGAAAGTGACTCGTTGTTAAATGTTTTCCGATTTATCATGGCGTGCGCAGCTACTAATAATTCTGTTGCTTTTCAGGACGCTGCTCCCACGTGTTGTCCCGCCGGGGCTGTGTTCAGTTCCCACCGTTTAACCATTACATTGCTGTAGGTCAAACGGTATCTGAGGCTTGTCTACCCTATGCATTTATGAATCTATGAATAAAAAATGGGGGACCCTGATGTAGACAAGACAAATGTTTTTCTCTGGTCTGCATCCCCTTAGCAGTTGTCTGTATTGGGCCGTGGTAAGTGTGCCCATTCTGCAATTTGTTAATAAAGTTTTCATTCATTCATTCATTCATCCCTTACACGGGTGGACGGTCTGACGACGGGGCTCAGGACAGGTGTGCCGCAGTGGAGGTTATTGCATGACTACTAGTGAGGCAGTGCTTCACTAGTAAATAGAATTGGTCAGCAGCCGCCACTGGTGTGCCATGCTTAGAGAAGCGGGTGGCATCGGTCCTTTGTCCTGACATGGTAGAGCGGTATCCCGCCCGGTAGCCGACGCCAAGGGGCGAGTGGGCTGTTGAAGCTTATACCGCCGCAGTACAGAATTTAGCAGCAACTCAATTGGCTGTTTTTCTGTTGAAAATGGTGTCGGGTGATGGGGTCTTAGGACTAGCGGACGTCAAAACCATTGCGCAAGGTTTTGAGGTTATTCAGCTTTTGACCCAGCCGCAGGCCATAACCGCAGGGAGGGCTAGGATACTGTCGACTCTTGTTCACAGACATCTTTGGTTGGAGCAATCTCCCCTGGAGGAGGAGAGGAGGGTTCTCCTTCTCAGGGCTCCCCTCTCCGTGGATGGACTTTTTGGTCTGTCCACGGAGGCGCGGGCGGTATTTGACCGGGGCCCCACGCCGCCCCACACCGCGCAGCCAGAGGTGAGAGCATGGTCTCGCCAGCGGCTGCGGCGAGACCCCCGACCCGCGGCCATGTGTCCCCCGCCTGGGATAACCTGGACACAAAGAGAACAGGTTATCACGGTGCCGACAGCCTCGGCGGCCGAGGGATCGGCTGTATTAGATGGGCACGCCCTAAAAAAACGCTCCACGCCCTAAAAAAGTCATCTAGCTGTGTCTAGCACGCTCTCCGTTCACTCCCCCCGCTACACTATGGGATTCAGGACTCTGTTGTGTCCCCTCGGGCTGCGGGCCACGTTCTTCCAGTGAAGCGCAAGTGGCCCCACATATCACTTCTCATGGAGACAGGGGCTGACACCCAGCTGCTAGCTAGGCCTGGGTCTGTCTATGAGAATGCTGTACTGTCAGGAGGCTCCCGCACCACACGTCCTGCGTCTGTGTTTGGTGAGCCTGGTGTTGTATCTGACGACGGAGCAGGGTTCTCTGTATCTAAAAAAATTGTCAGAGGGCGAACTCTAGGCCCAGGAGGTCGCAGCGTGGGTTCCCCCAGCCCCGCCCTCACCAGGCCAGGTATTACGTTAGTGCCTCCCCCGTCCGGACTTCCGATCACGCGGTGGTCAGTCAGGCACGCGTAATTTGGGTGGTAGTAATATCACTACAGGGCTACGGTGGGTAGGGACTCGCAGGGAGGACCCTTGGATGTTTTTCACGCATGGAATTCAGACTTGGAAGGGCGTGGACGTGACCACTTCCTGTGTCTTGTAGGCACACACGGGAGTAGGCGTGGTCACGTGCAAGTGACGTGCATGTGCAACTTTTTCACGTGCACAATAGGTGCATGAGATGACATCTCATAATAATGGCGAGACGCTCAGCCAGTATTCATATAACTAGGGTTATAGGATAACCTTCTATATCAATGGACACAATCAGTCACCTCTAGAGTTAACCTGACCTGCCGGATGGACAGCTAAACACACAACCATCTGGGAAGGCGTCCCTTGAGACCGTTTGGAATAATACAAAGAGAACTCCCTGGCACAGCGCGTCTCTGGGGAGCAGCCAGGAGTTCCTCTGCTCTTCGGTGGTTCAGGAACAAGCACATAACTGGGAGCCTGACCAGAGGAATTTATAACTCCACTGCAAACTAACAACAGACAGCAGAACAACAGACCAGGAGAAGTTAGAGTGAAGCAGAGCGAACTGACTCCACAGGCTTCTTGGATCAGAACGGCTCTTCGTCATCATCGCTGAAGAAGATCAAATAAAGAAATAATAACAATTGAAATTAAATATAAATATTGTTTAAATAGCATATATATATATATACAGTATAGGGCTGTCCCCGACTAAGGATTTGGATGGTCGACTATGATAGGCCAAAATGTGCCGTTAGTCGACTATTGGTCGACTACTAATATAAAAAAAAAGTTTAAATATATTTTAAAAATTTTATAATTTTTTTCATTCCATTTGGGCTGTGGGGGTGCTTAATGTCTGAAGGAGTCAACTGAAGGCTTCCTGTCCTCTGCAAAAGCATGCAATTGGTCCACTGATGGATACATCTTGATATTTGTCTAGTCTGTGTGTTCATTAACGGAACGTAGACCAAATGCGTCCACATTTTTATAGGATTCTAGCACATTTTCATAACAATAGCGAATATTACCGTTTTCATTGAGGTTTCTTACAAATTAACGATGCTTTATGTTGTCCTTTATATGCCGATTATCATTAAAATCTTAAATTGTACCATATGTCCCCCCTTAGACAACATATGTAACGCTACCAGCGCACTTTTGTTAAGATAATTAGTTTACCATTTGCGGTCGCTATACCGAGGTTGCAGTAATAGTTTACCGCTGTTCAGATCACGGCGAAGAATAGACACATCCCAGTGACCTGTGACCTGTGCTAAGGATCTTGGGAAATGTATTCATGTAGTTTTCAAGATTTTCCCACTTTTTACTGGGAATGGGGCGTGGCCGTATTTGGTCCCAGACAATAAGAGTGGCTGCGATTGGTCACTGTGACGTTAGATGGGTGAAATCCTCTTTCAGTGCCTGTGCCTGTTTTCGTAGGCAGTTAGCCTCTGGTACGCGTGCCATTAGCGTTAGCCACGCTTCTAGGCCTCTTTTCTTTTGGAAATAATGATAAAAATATATATATATATATTTTTTTTTTTATAAAAAAAAAAAAATAAAATGTATTCGACTAAGAGGTTGGCAGTCGACTACGGCTCCTTTCGACCGATTAGTCGACTAATCAACTAATATGGGTCAGCCCTAATACAGTATATATATATATATATATATATAGTATATTGCTTATAAACTACTATAGTATAAATATAGTAAGAAATATGTCACTATCAATAATATCACTATATATGTAAGCCTACAGTATAATATACAGACTATCAATAATATCACTATGTACAGTATGTATAATATACAGATTATATGAATAATACCACTATGTACAGTATGTATAATATACAGATTATATTAATACCACTATGTACAGTATGTATAATATACAGATTATATTAATAATACCACTATGTACAGTATGTATAATATACAGATTATATTAATACCACTATGTACAGTATGTATAATATACACACTATCAATAATATCACTATGTACAGTACAGTATGTATAATATACAGACACTATCCTAAGTCTACCCCAGTTACAAATATATGAAGCTAACCTATAGGTGTGTGTGTTGGTGAGTCTGTGTCTGAACAGCCTGATTTCTTTTCATAGCCGCAGTTTGCGAAGACGCTCTCTGATTGGCTAGCCCGAGTACAGCGAAGACCCTCTCTGATTGGTTTAGCTCCGAAGGGCTCTGGGATAGAAATGTCCGCCTTGTACTCTCTGCTTCGAAGTGGTTATTGATTGATTGATTGATTGATTGAAAACTTTATTAACAGATTGCAGAATGGGTACAATACAGTACGGCTCAATACACACAATTGTTAAGGGGATGCAGACCAGAGAAAGACTTTCGTCTTGTTTACATCAGGGTCCCCCATTTTCAATTCATCAGGACAATGATGACAATTATGCTTTGGCCCTCTTTCGAAGTGGGTTATGCTTAGAGTTTGGAATCAGGGTTGGTGGTCCATCGCCCTGCTCTAAAGATAAACTCTAAGCATAATCCACTTTGAAAGAGGGCCAAAGCATAACCACTTCGAAGCAGAGAATAATATGTACAAGGCGGAAGAGCCCTTCGGAGCTAAACCAATCAGAGAGGGTCTTCGCTGTACACGGGCTAGCCAATCAGAGAGCGTCTTCGCAAACTACGGCTACAAAATAAAATCACGCGTCTGAACATGCTCCTCATCTTAGCTAGCTCCTCATAGAGGGGGAGGAGTCTGTGGCTGAACGTGCTCCTCATCTTAGCTAGCTCCTCATAGAGGGGGAGGAGTCTATGGCTGAACGTGCTCCTCATCTTAGCTAGCTCCTCATAGAGGGGAGGAGTCTGTGGCTGATCGTGCTCCTCATCTTAGCTAGCTCCTCATAGAGGGGAGGAGTCTGTGGCTGAACGTGCTCCTCATCTTAGCTAGCTCCTCATAGAGGGGAGGAGTCTGTGTCTGAACGTGCTCCTCATCAAATCAAATCAAATGTATTTGTAAGGCCCGATGGGCCGGACACGTCTTCTTTAAACAAGTCAAGAAGAAACATAACAATAAGTCAAGAACAAAACAAGAACACCATAAGGTCCAACAAATTTAAAATAAATGCAAAATAAATGAATGAATGCAGACACTCCCAGACATACCCCACGCGAAGGTAAGGAAAAACTCACTAAAACCTAGCAATAGGAAAAAATGCATGTGGAGGAGAGAAACCTTAGAAGGACCATTCAAGGGGGGGTCTCCCTTCTTAGATGTCGGTGATAGTAGTGTTGCAGACGGACAGTTGGTAAGCATCTTAGCTAGCTCCTCATATGGGAGGAGTCTGTGGCTGAACGTGCTCCTCATCTTAGCTATAGCTCCTCATAGAGGGGAGGAGTCTATGGGTCGTTTTGTGGGTTTATGTGTTTCGTTTTCTGTACATTTCCTGTGTGAAGTGGTTAAATTGAAAATAAACAGATTTATAAATAGAAAAAGAAAAAACTGAAATGGTTGAATTCGAGTGAAATTTTGGGGACAAATATTGAAAAATAACCGTCTGAAATGTTAATGATGTCCGTTTGGTGAACCATGACCTCTGACCTCAGCTGCAGAGGACACTTCATACAGTAATGATATAGTATGACACACTTCATACAGTAATGATAGTATGATACACTTCATACAGTAATGATAGTATGATACACTTCATACAGTCAGGGCCGTAGCCAGGGTTTAGAAATTAGGGAGGTCCATTTATTTTTTTGGCCCAGACCGGCCCACTATAATCGGTCGGACACCACCCACCAGTACACCATCCTTACGGTCCCCTTAAATATGCGTACCTACTGTACTATTCCCCCCCCCCAACCCATTACAAAGCTGGGTAGTAAGTGCCATGGACAAGTGGACCAGTGTACTCACTCGCTCTTGGCTGAATCTTGTTTTGGGTGGTGATGTAAAAACACCTGCATCATAGCAGGCTCAGGATGGGCAACGTAGTCTATAGCCTGTTCATCCCTGTCTCTCTCCTCCACAACCTGGCTTGACTAGACATAAGGAGAGAGATGATTACAATTAACTGGTACATTCAGGTCCAGAATTGTTGGAATCCCCTGACAAAGATGTGCAAAAATCTGTACAATTTAAACAATACCATACTGGTAATGAGAAAATAGTTGTTTATTCAATGAATGCATGGAGCAGTTCCATCTTATTTCATTTGATACTAACTACTCAGTTCATACAGATTTCAAGTATTCAAATATCAATGATGAATATTGCATAAGGTTTACACAGTTAATAGATCACCTTCTTGTTTTATATTCATCTTATATGGCAATTAAATCAATGGTGTGTTTGTTTGGGGAGTTTGACCTATGTGCCTACCACGTGAAGGTGCATGATCAATGGACAGCACAAAAACAATTTGTGTAGGTGGAGACTAGAGCTACCACATATAGTAATAAGTTATTAAGAGTAAGTAATCCATACCATATATATCCTAATAGTTACCTTATTACCATACTTGGCTGAAAACAAACTTTGCTGTCTGTTGTGAATGTGTTTTTCCCTGTAGGCTAATACATAAGTAGGCATACATTTTTGCAGTTGAGGAAACATTTTCAGTTGAGTAGGCTATAATGTGCTGTGTTTTTATGTCTTCCATCGAGGACCACCTTGGAAATAAGTGTTAATGCTTGTTAATGAATGCTTTTAGGTGATATCCTCAGGAATACAAATTGGTCAAGATCATTTGTTTTTATGATGTGTTTTTAATTTCCAAATAAATCTAATCAAATAAAAAAGCAGTTTTTGCAGTTGAGCTACTGGTGTTGTATATTATACAGCCTTTTCATGCATCTTTATCAAGGGAACCCTTATCCTAATGATTTAAAAAATAATATTATGATGATACGATATGGACCTAGTAGTTGGGTCATCTGTGGCACTTCGTTTCTCAATGGATTTTTTAAAAAGGCGGGGGAAATTTGTGAGAGACCAAAATCCAAAATGGCTGCCGTGGAAATTAACTTTTTAATGGTTTGACCTACAATGATGCCCAATACATTGTACCAGCCCCCTCTCAGTCATGTACCAGCCCCTCTCAGTCATGTACCAGCCAGCCCCTCTCAGTCATGTACCAGCCCTCTCTCAGTCATGTATACCAGCCCCCTCTGTCATCTACCAGCCCCCTCTCAGTCATGTACCACAGCCCCATCTGAGTCATGTACCAGCCCCCTCTCAGTCATGTACCAGCCCCCTCTCAGTCATGTACCAGCCCCCTCTCAGTCATGTACCAGCCCCATCTCAGTCATGTACCAGCCTCCTCTCAGTCATGTACCACAGCCCCATCTCAGTCATGTACCATAGCCCCATCTCAGTCATGTACCACAGCCCCCTCTCAGTCATGTATACCAGCCCCCCTCTCAGTCATGTATACCAGCCCCCTCTCAGTCATGTACCAGCCCTCTCTCAGTCATGTACCAGCCCCCTCTCAGTCATGTACCAGCCAGCCCCATCTCAGTCATGTACCATAGCCCCATCTCAGTCATGTACCACAGCCCCCTCTCAGTCATGTACCAGCCCTCTCTCAGTCATGTACCAGCCCCCTCTCAGTCATGTACCAGCCAGCCCCCTCTCAGTCATGTACCACAGCCCCCTCTCAGTCATATACCACAGCCCCCTCTCAGTCATGTACCACAGCCCCCTCTCAGTCATGTACCAGCCCCTCTCAGTCATGTACCAGCCCCCTCTCAGTCATGTACCACAGCCCCCTCTCAGTCATGTACCAGCCCCATCTCAGTCATGTACCAGCCCCCCTCTCAGTCATATACCTGCACGACTGGCGGGGGGGGGTGCTTAGTAAGAGATATGATTGGGCCAGCCCAGTGTCAGTCAGTACCAATGGGCCGATGTCTCAGCCTAGTAGTGGGCCGGTCGTTGACAAAAAAAAAAAAAAAAAAAAAATTTTTTTATAAAAAAAAATTATATAATTTTTTTTTTTTTTTTTTAATAGTTACAAATAGTTACCGAGGTCCGGACCTCGGTGACCTCATAGCTGGCTACGGCCATGCATACAGTAATGATAGTATGACACACTTCATACAGTAATGATAGTATGACACACTTCATACAGTAATGATAGTTTAAGTTTAAGTTTAAGTTTAAGTTTATTTGGATCCCCATTAGCCACAGCAGTGCTGGGGCTATTCTTCCTGGGGTCCATAACACATAAAATACAGTTACAGACGTATACACTCACAACATTTACATATCATACAGACAATTAAAACAACAATAAAACCCTTATACACTCATAACATTTACATGACATACAGACCATTAAAACAACAATAAAAACCCTTATACACTCACAACATTTACATGTCATACAGACAATTAAAACAACAATAAAAACCCTAATCAAATTCATAATACAAGATAAAAATATATACGCCTTATGAATTCATAATACAATACAATAATACCTGTTCATATCAGCCAATTATACAATATTTTAATAATATATCCCTATCAGACACATGCCTTTTCATCCATATATACCTATCTCTTTATCAGACACATACATTTTCATTTACGTACACACTATCTATTAGGGAAAGGGAATGTCAATTTCTTTGGTTGAAAATGTTGTTTTACCACGATTTTGAAACGGCATTTACTATTCTCCTGCTTAACATGTCTGGGAAGAGAGTTCCATTCCTGCATACCACGGAACATGACAGTTCGCTTCATTGCATTCGACCTCACTTTTGGAAGTGTAAAACCTTGTGCAGAAGCATGTCTGGTGGAATGGTTGTGTCTGTCAAGACTTATTGATAAATTGTTATATAAAATTGAGGGGATCTTTGTAACAAGAATATTCCTTGTGAATACAAGGAGTGAGCAGAGTAATTTATGTTTGACAAGTAACCAAGTTAAACAAATGTGCATCGCTGCAACATTAGTTCTGTACTCACAGCGAAGCGCTATACGTGCTGCTTTGTTTTGTACCATTTGTAATTTTTTCAGTTTATTCGTTGTTACATTCGACCATACTGCAGGACAATAGTCAAGATTTGACAAAACCAGAGCTTGAATTACCTGTTTGATAGAATTTAGTGGTAACAAATGAGCACATCTTTTAACAACAGAAATAGTATGGTACACTACAGTAATGATAGTATGACACACTACAGTAATGATAGTATGATACACTTCATACAGTAATGATAGTATGATACACTTCATACAGTAATGATAGTATGATACACTTCATACAGTAATGATAGTATGACACACTTCATACAGTAATGATAGTATGACACACTTCATACAGTAATGATAGTATGATACACTTCATACAGTAATAATAGTATGATACACTTCATACAGTAATGATAGTATGATACACTTCATACACTAATGATAGTAATGATAGATAAAAGCGTCAGCTAAATGACTAAATGTAAATGACACACTTCATACAGTAATTTTTTATTATTATTTTTTAAATCTTTTTAAAGGGGAACTATTTGACTATTTCTTTCACTATTTGGGCAATTTTACACAATTCCTGTGAGTTTATGGAACACATCTGTAAGTTTTTTTTCAAAAAATGTCATTGTTTGTTTTGTATTTTTAATCAAGTACTCAAAAACAGCATTTTTCTACCACAACATTTTAAGCCGTTTTTGAGGCTGGGCTCCGCCCATACTCTGAATGCGATTTGAGTGACAGAGAGAGAGAGAGAGCGAGAGAGAGAGAGAGAGCGAGAGAGAGCGAGAGAGCTAGAGAGAGAGAGAGAGAGAGAGAGAGAGAGAGAGAGAGAGAGAGAGAGAGAGAGAGAGAGAGAGAGAGAGAGAGAGAGAGAGAGAGAGAGAGAGAGAGAGAGTGAGAGAGAGAGAGAGAGAGAGAGAGAGAGAGAGAGAGAGAGAGAGAGAGAGAGAGAGAGAGAGAGAGAGACGTGCAGGGGCCAAGCGGTCTCTCTTAATGAGTAATACAGGTGGCTGGCAGTTGGCTACAAGCATAGATGCATAGCTGGCAGTTGGCAGTTGGCTAGAAGCATAGATGCATAGCTAGCAGTTGGCAGTTGGCTACAAGCATAGAAGGGGCGGGCGTTATTATGCAGATGAGAAACCTCTGACGTCACAGATACGCTAAATTTCAGATGACTCACTTGAGTGAGGGACAATATTGTGAGATGAGAATTGAAAGAATGCGCCAAATTGAGAATTAGAGACATAGATCCTATTAATATAAGTCCACATAGCTAGAAAATAATGCTAAACACTGGAAAGGCCATTTATAAGATAGTTCCCCTTTAAATGTAATGTAAATTAATACAAACAATATAAAATCAAAACAAATCATTGATCTCAAGAAATTAAATGAAAAAAAAAGAAGCAAAACATAACTCAATTTACATGTTCAAAAAGGAGTAGGAAGAAGTATACACTTATTTAATCCTACCCCTTTTCCACTACTCAAATGAGTGTACTAATTTGTACTAATAAAAACTTACTTAAACGGGTGTTTATATTTTTATTTTATTTCTTTCAAGTTTTACATATATATATATAGGTCAAAACAAGGTCAAAACACCGACTACATGGATGGAGGTCCTGTTTCAAGATTATGTACAGAAAGAAACGTCACTCGGATCACAATTCACGTGTGAGTGACATCATCATCAGTGGAAAACCTTTCAAATTCATCAAGATCATTATTAATAATGATAATAATAATAAACAAGCAAAATCCCACCACTTTCTTACAACAAGTTTTGAAGTTGAAGACATCCGAGGATTGCAACCATTAAGATTTCACAAAAAAAAAAAATTTAGTTATGGGTTAGAAATTCATATACAAAATTATAATAAAACATTAAAAACAAATTTTTTCCACCTCACAAACAACAAGTCGCAGTCCACAACCTGCTCCTCTAGTGAAACAGAGATCTGCTGGGGACCTAATACCCCCCCCCACCCCCCGCCTCGTGTCCATTGTCATGGTAATCAGGCTGCTGTCCTCGCACTCCATCTGTCCTCCAAGGCAGGGGCCCCCGGGTTCCAGACACGCTCTATCGTCCCTGTGTGTCCAGCAGGCAGAAGGTCCATGGAGAGACCCATCCACAACAGCAACAACGTGTCCCTCCAGCTGCCCCTCTGTTACTCACACTGGAGAATAACCTCACGCACAGTCACCCGCTCTGGTAAAATAGTCAACGATCCCTCCCACCCAGCACACCACATTATTCCAGTGCATGCCCTCAGGTCAATTTCAACCAGACACACACGCTTCACAAACAGCTTTTTCCCCACAGCATTCCGAACACTAAACACCCTGGGCCGCCCCCCCCTTGCACAGATGGGCAAGCATCCGAACTGAAGTGAACATGAACTGAATTGAACTGACACTAACTGACACTTGTTATATGTGACTGTCCTGTATGTATTTATGTATTTATTGTGGGGATTGGGAGGTGGGAGGGGGGCGTTTGATGTTCCATGTTGATGTCCCAGTGCTTAAATAACATGCTGTACCACAAACGATTACCACCAACCATCGTTGTGTGGCATTAAAGTATCTTGTATCTTGTATCTTGTAACTGCAAGGAAGTAAAACCAGGATGTTTATTCCATCCATCCATCCATCCATCCATCCATCCATCCATCCATCCATCCATCCATCCATCCATCCATCCATCCATCCATCCATCCATCCATCCATCCATCCATCCATCCATCCAAGATGTGATTTTCTCTTCACATCTCCACCTCTTCATCTCCTCTTCCTCCTCCTCCTCTTCCTCCTCCCCCTCCTGCTGCTCCTCCTCTTCCTCCTCCTCCTCCTGCTGCTCCTCCTCTTCCTCCTCCTCCTCCTGCTCCTCCTGCTCATCCTCCTCTTCCTCCTCCTCCTGCTCCTCCTCCTCTTCCTCCTCTTCCTCCTCCTCCTTTTCCTCTTCCTGCTCATCCTCTTCCTCTGCTCCTCCTCTTCCTCCTCTGCTCCTCTTCATCATCCTCCTCCTCTGCTCCTCCTCCTCCTCCTCATCTGCTCCTCCTCCTCTGCTCCTCTTCCTCCTCCTCCTCCTCCTCTGCTCCTCCTCCTCCTCTGCCTCCTCCTCCTCTGCTCCTCTTCCTCCTCTGCTCCTCTTCATCCTCCTCCTCCTCTGCTCCTCCTCCTCCTCTGCTCCTCCTCCTCCTCCTCCTCCTCCTCCTCCTCCTCCTCCTCCTCTGCCTCCTCCTCCTCTGCCTCCTCTTCTTCCTCCTCCTCCTCCTCCTCACTTTGAATGTAAGTTTGACTTAGAGAAATCACTTTGAATGTAAGTTTGACTTAGAGAAATCACTTTGAATGTAAGTTTGACTTAGAGAAATCACTTTGAATCTAAGTTTGACTTAGAGAAATCACTTTGAATGTCAGTTTGACCTCTTAAGCATCGGACATCTCGCGTGCAAGTCGTGGCACTTTGCACTTTGTCTGTTGGCTCCGGGCTGCGTTTTCGCCGATCAACCAATACCTTGTTGGAAAGTTGAATTTGCCGCCTTTCGATCATCATCTCACTCAACCTGTTGCGTGCTTCCATTCTCCAGTTACAGGGCGAAACATCCGGCGTTCTGGTGAGATAACCCTTCAGTTAAGAAGGTGTTACTGTCAGAACCCCAGTATTCTGGTAACTCTTCAGAAGGTGTTACTGTCAGAACCCTAGTGTTCTGCCCTGTTTCTTGTACGTGGTTCAACTAAGTTGATCAAGATGTCATTATCCAGCTTCAGTTAACCCGATGTTTGAAGCCGGGATTTTCCTGTTCCACGAAGGTGGATTCAGTCTCGTTAACTCAAGCCAGACTTGCGACTCAGGCTAAATGCGCGCGGCCGCTTTAGGTGAAAAGCCAGCACGTATCGATGGCAGAGATCCTGATTCTCTAACGGCATTGATTGATTAATTGATTTAAGACTTTATTGACAGATTGCAATACGGCTCAATCGCCTCGCCGACAAGTTAAATGCGTTATCTATAGGCTAATTTTAAGTCCCTCATTACCTCAATCAATCAGATTATATTTCTTTAAACTTGCCTGCTGGATTGAATAATCAAATGAGATCTTGCTAGCGAAAATAATTAGTTAACTGTTATACAGAATTACGATACGGCTCTCTTACCCATTGATTGATGTATAGTCAATCTTTAACTTATCTCCAATGTGGTCTAACGGGTTGGTCTTTTGACTTTCACACAGACGACCGGGGTTCGAGACCCTAGTCGTCTCCTTCTTTTTGCAATATAGGAATAATTCAATTTGGTGCACGTTGAGAGCTATATAAAGAATGACATCCTCAATGCATGTAGATTTATAATATTTTAACTTAAAACCAGGCTACTTTGGCGTATAATCATTAATATTATATTCAAAAAAATCATATTGGAAACACCGGGTTTTGAACCCCGGTCACTGGGTTGGCAGGCTTGAGCACTACCGCTGCACCACTGTGCCAGATGGGATAAATTCATTGTTTATACATTAATGAACGAGAGACCCGTGTTTAGAATATCCTTTGTTTTGAATGAAGTTTATCTCTTTATCCTCATTCATTAATGTGACGTCAACGGCTCATTCAATTTCTCAAATCCGTCAAACAGCGCATCTCATCAGACATCTTAATCCCAGTTACAATTAAAATAACCACATAATGTGTACATCGCACGAGCGAGCGCCACCGTCGCCACGGTATATATAACGTGCATTATTTAGGACAAAGTGAATTTAGTATCAGCATTTTGGGTCTATTTTACATTTCAAAAGCCCCCTCTGGAAGAATGGAGCACAAAAACGTAATTCAGAATGGTATAATGCAGATCGTAGACTGTGGGAATAGTTTCAGGAAACGGGCTGTCACTTCTTTGCGGGGGCGTGGCGATGGTTCAAGCTAACTTGAACTTAAACTCTGCTTTCGACCAGGCTCAAACTTTTGGATCTGTTGTCATGGTGATTTGGAAAATCCACGTACAGGGAACCGGAAAGTCCGGCTAACTCAGTTATCCAGTTAAAGTTATCCGGCTAACTCAGTTATCCAGGTACAAGAAACAGGGCCCAGTGTTCACATAGACACACGCATCTGATTACATGCATGCACGCACACGCACACGCACACACACACGCACACGCACACACACACATTTACATACTGTCACCCCCCCCTAATCCTCCCCTGTTTATTTATTTTGTACATAGGCTGTGCATGTTTGTTTGTTATTTGCTTATGTGATATGATTCTTAACTGTGTTTTTATTTTGTTATTGGTATATGTGTGTATGTGTATGTACTGTATGTGTATATATATATATATAGATATGTATGTATGTATGTATGTATGTATGTATGTATGTATGTATGTATGTATGTATGTATGTATGTATGTATGTATGTATGTATGTATGTATGTATGTATGTATGTATGTATGTATGTATATATGTATATTTGTACTCCTGTTGGGGCCTCTTGGACCAGATCAACATTAATAAGAAACCGGTACTTAATGTTTTATCTGGCTAAATAATAAAAATAAATAAATAAAAATAACTCTTCAGTTAACCTCATCTGTTGGTTCTTCTCCTCGTTTTCCAAAAGCTCCGGGTGAAAAAAAATAGATCTGCTGCTGCTGCTGTTGAGATTAAATATTGAACTGGCCTGGCCATGGGCAACAAGTGACACCGGCTCACAATAGGCCAGCTGTCAGGGGGCGGGGCTTGTGTGGCTCAGGGCCGTCCTGGATAGGCTCTTTGTATCGGGGGGCCTCGCTGTGTGCTGCTGATAGCGGCTCCTATACCGGCGCTCATTAATATTGACACAAGGCCCCCGATTGAGGGCAGGGAAGTTAAATGGAGTCCAGTCCACACATAAAAGAGACAGGTTGTAAACTCTATGGTTTA
Organism: Notolepis coatsorum; assembly: GCF_963971535.1. NCBI lineage: Eukaryota > Metazoa > Chordata > Actinopteri > Aulopiformes > Paralepididae > Notolepis > Notolepis coatsorum. Next base: position 133,001,093 of record NC_140172.1, read on the forward strand.
TGATCCCAGGCTGAGAGGGTGATACATATCTGTGAGAATAGGAACAAATTCTACTATGTACAAACTGTTGGCTTTGATTCACTGTCAAGTCAGTCAATTGAACATGTGAGTGAACATGTGGGTAGGCGGGGTGGGGGTGGGGGGGAACTGTACATTGCAGGGGGTTGGGTTTGGACATTTACAGGGGCCAGTTTCGAATTGCAGTCTCCCGTAGGTGCTCTTTTAGAGTGGTTTTGACATGGTCAGTAACATGGGTCTCCCAGTCCCTCCACTCTGCAGTAAACAGTCATCACCGATACAGAGTGTCTGGTCAGTAACATGGGTCTCCCAGTCCCTCCACTCTGCAGTAAACAGCCATCACTGATACAGAGTGTCTGGTCAGTAACATGGGTCTCTCAGTCCCTCTGCTCTGCAGTAAACAGCCATCATTGATACAGAGTGTCTGGTCAGTAACATGGGTCTCCCAGTCCCTCCACTCTGCAGTAAACAGCCATCACTAATACAGAGTGTCTGGTCAGTAACATGGGTCTCTCAGTCCCTCTGCTCTGCAGTAAACAGCCATCACTGATACAGAGTGTCTGGTCAGTAACATGGGTCTCCCAGTCCCTCCGCTCTGCAGTAAACAGCCATCACTGATACAGAGTGTCTGGTCAGTAACATGGGTCTCCCAGTCCCTCCGCTCTGCAGTAAACAGCCATCACTGATACAGAGTGTCTGGTCAGTAACATGGGTCTCTCAGTCCCTCTGCTCTGCAGTAAACAGCCATCATTGATACAGAGTGTCTGGTCAGTAACATGGGTCTCCCAGTCCCTCCGCTCTGCAGTAAACAGCCATCACTGATACAGAGTGTCTGGTCAGTAACATGGGTCTCCCAGTCCCTCCACTCTGCAGTAAACAGCCATCACTGATACAGAGTGTCTGGTCAGTAACATGGGTCTCCCAGTCCCTCCGCTCTGCAGTAAACAGCCATCACTGATACAGAGCGTCTGGTCAGTAACATGGGTCTCCCAGTCCCTCCGCTCTGCAGTAAACAGCCATCCCTGTTATAGAGTGTCTGGTCAGGTTGTTGTGTGTTGTGTGTATTTTCAAAAAATATATATATATATATTTACTGTATAATAAATGGTTTTATCCAAAGCACAATACAATTTGTTCCTCACATTCACCTATTCACTCACACATTCACACACCAACGGCGGAGGCAACCATGCGGTTAGGGATCTAAGTGTCTTGCTCAAGGACACTTCGACACGCTGCCCGGGAGGAGAGAGGGAATCGAACCGGGAACCTTCCGATTACCAGACGAGCGCTCTACCTCCTGAGCCACTGTCGCCCCATTATAACTGAGCGACATCATCATATGTGTGTGCAGCCCTTATCGGTGTTCTTCTGTCCTCCAACCAGGACGCTTTCAGCAGCCTGCAGCATGCAGTGATATTTCCACACAGTGAAAGCTGTCTTCCCTATAGACGGCTAAATATAGGCCCCGTGGTGGAACCAGGAGAAGGGAGAGCCTTCGAAGAGCAGAGGACTTAACAGCCAGCATCAGCCCAGCGGTAATGCCAAAGGAATTCACCGTAGCAGACAGCATTCATTGTCTGCAGACTTGTGCAATGAATCATGGGAAGAATCGCAGGGAAAGTAGCATGGCATTGGCAGGAATGATATGGTAACAAACTGGTGTTGATAAAAGATAATAGGTGTTTGTTGATACACTCTGAAAGATATGGTGTTGATACACTCTAAAAGATATGGTGTCGATACACTCTAAAAGATATGGTGTTGATACACTCTAAAAGATATGGTGTCGATACACTCTAAAAGATATGGTGTTGATAGACTTTGAAAGATATGGTGTTGATACACTCTAAAAGATATGGTGTCGATACACTCTAAAAGATATGGTGTTGATAGACTTTGAAAGATATGGTGTTGATACACTCTGAAAGATATGGTGTTGATACACTCTAAAAGATATGGTGTTGATACACTCTAAAAGATATGGTGTTGATACACTCTAAAAGATATGGTGTTGATACACTCTAAAAGATGTGGTGTCGATACACTCTGAAAGATATGGTGTTGATACACTCTAAAAGATGTGGTGTCGATACACTCTAAAAGATATGGTGTTGATACACTCTGAAAGATATGGTGTTGATACACTCTGAAAGATATGGTGTTGATACACTCTAAAAGATATGGTGTTGATACACTCTAAAAGATATGGTGTTGATACACTCTGAAAGATATGGTGTTGATACACTCTAAAAGATATGGTGTTGATACACTCTAAAAGATGTGGTGTCGATACACTCTAAAAGATATGGTGTCGATACACTCTAAAATATGTGGTGTCGATACACTCTAAAAGATATGGTGTTGATACACTCTAAAAGATATGGTGTTGATAGACTTTGAAAGATATGGTGTCGATACACTCTGAAAGATATGGTGTTGATACACTCTGAAAGATATGGTGTTGATACACTCTAAAAGATATGGTGTTGATACACTCTAAAATATATGGTGTTGATACACTCTGAAAGATATGGTGTTGATACACTCTGAAAGATATGGTGTTGATACACTCTAAAAGATATGGTGTTGATACACTCTAAAATATATGGTGTTGATACACTCTAAAATATATGGGGTTGATACACTGTAAAAGATATGGTGTTGATACACTCTAAAAGATATGGTGTTGATACACTCTAAAAGATATGGTGTTGATACACTCTAAAATATATGGTGTTGATAGACTTTGAAAGATATGGTGTTGATACACTCTAAAAGATATGGTGTCGATACACTCTGAAAGATATGGTGTTGATACACTCTAAAAGATATGGTGTTGATACACTCTAAAAGATGTGGTGTCGATACACTCTAAAAGATATGGTGTCGATACACTCTAAAATATGTGGTGTCGATACACTCTAAAAGATATGGTGTTGATACACTCTAAAAGATATGGTGTTGATAGACTTTGAAAGATATGGTGTCGATACACTCTGAAAGATATGGTGTTGATACACTCTGAAAGATATGGTGTTGATACACTCTAAAAGATATGGTGTTGATACACTCTAAAATATATGGTGTTGATACACTCTGAAAGATATGGTGTTGATACACTCTGAAAGATATGGTGTTGATACACTCTAAAAGATATGGTGTTGATACACTCTAAAATATATGGTGTTGATACACTCTAAAATATATGGGGTTGATACACTGTAAAAGATATGGTGTTGATACACTCTAAAAGATATGGTGTTGATACACTCTAAAAGATATGGTGTTGATACACTCTAAAATATATGGTGTTGATAGACTTTGAAAGATATGGTGTTGATACACTCTAAAAGATATGGTGTCGATACACTCTGAAAGATATGGTGTTGATACACTCTAAAAGATATGGTGTTGATACACTCTGAAAGATATGGTGTCGATACACTCTAAAAGATATGGTGTTGATACACTCTAAAAGATGTGGTGTCGATACACTCTGAAAGATATGGTGTCGATACACTCTAAAAGATATGGTGTCGATACACTCTAAAAGATATGGTGTTGATACACTCTAAAATATATGGTGTCGATACACTCTAAAATATATGGTGTTGATACACTCTAAAAGATGTGGTGTCGATACACTCTAAAAGATATGGTGTTGATACACTCTGAAAGATATGGTGTTGATACACTCTAAAAGATGTGGTGTCGATACACTCTAAAAGATATGGTGTTGATACACTCTAAAAGATATGGTGTTGATAGACTTTGAAAGATATGGTGTTGATACACTCTGAAAGATATGGTGTTGATACACTCTAAAATATATGGTGTTGATACACTCTAAAGGATATGGTGTTGATACACTCTAAAAGATATGGTGTTGATACACTCTGAAAGATATGGTGTTGATACACTCTGAAAGATATGGTGTTGATACACTCTAATAGATATGGTGTTGATACACTCTAAAAGATATGGTGTTGATACACTCTAAAAGATATGGTGTTGATACACTCTAAAAGATATGGTGTTGATACACTCTGAAAGATATGGTGTTGATACACTCTGAAATTATGGTGTTGATACACTCTAAAAGATATGGTGTTGATACACTCTGAAAGATATGGTGTTGATACACTCTGAAATTATGGTGTTGATACACTCTAAAAGATATGGTGTTGATACACTCTGAAAGATATGGTGTTGATACACTCTGAAAGATATGGTGTTTACTGTTTGTTGATACACTCTAAAAGAGGTCTCCCTAGCCTGGCATTGGCTCTATAACAACAGCAGCAATTATGTGGACACCCTTGAGGATGCTTCAATGTTGAAATGAGACTGTAATTCCAAAACACTGTAGGCCTAAAAACACACGTAATTTCATCATTAACCGTTGTTTCAAGATGCATAAAACAATTTTGTGTCTACTAGGGCTGTCCCCGACTAAGGATTTGGATAGTCGACTATGATTGGCCAAGATTTGCCGCTGGTCGACTATTAGTCGACAAAAAAAAATCATTCCATTTGGGCTGTATGGGGTGCTTAATGTCTGAAGGAGTCGACTGAAGGCTTCTTGTCCTCTGCAAAAGCATGCAATTGGTCCACTGATGGATACATCTTGATATTTGTCTAGTCTAGTGTGTTCATTAGATGGGTGAAATCCTCTTTCAGTGCCTCTGTGTAGAGCTGCCGCGGTATCGGTATTACCGCGGTATCGCTGTTACATCATGCCCACCGCAGCGTTGGGCTGAATACCGGCATCACCGCTGTTTTTTATTATATTATCATTATTATTACGCTCTCGTTGGGCTTGCGGCTCTGCAGATATACCCTACTTCTCTGTCGAGATTCCAAGCGACCCTATTGGGTACCAGAAAAGTCACATGAAACACTGCAGACCACTGATTGGTCAGAAGAGATACGCGTCACATGCTTGGAGCATCTTGCAGTGCGTTTATTTCCTGAATCTCAGCCATCACAACACGGCTAATAGTACGTTAGCTCCCACCGGAGACCGGAGTGGATTACCGACGCCGTCGCTCCTCAGGGAACGAGGCATAATGATTATACTGCAACGAAATGTTATAATAAAAGCCCTTCGTTCTATACACTTGTCTGATTGAAAACTTTATTAACAGACCGCAGAATGGGTACAACTCGGCACGCTCTGAGCAAAGAAAGGAACTTAGATATTAATTGAGTAACGCTTGCCTTGCTATGTGGTCCGGTAAATACGAACGTGTAACTATACTAACGTTAATGCCACAAATCGAATACCTTTGTAATCATAAGTAGTAACGTTATAATAATAATAAGAAGAAAGGGTCGGGGGGGTAACCGGCGGGCGCGACACCGAGGGGAGACTTCGAATCCGTGTTTCACTTTTAATAACGAATGCGTGCATGCCGAATCCCAAACAATATCCATGCTGCAAAGTCATCCTCTAAAGATAGACATTTAGACTAGAGGCAGGCTATATGCTATATAAAGAGTAGACTACAAAAAAAATGCATTCAAACTTTTTTTTTTGTGTGTGTGTGTGCGGTAATACCGCGGCGGTAGGAAATATTTTGCAAATGTGTGCGGTAAGGAAAACAGCAATACCGGGGCAGCTCTACCTCTGTGCCTGTTTTCGTAGGCAGCTAGCCTCTGGTATGCGTGCCATTAGCGTTAGCCACGATTCTAGGCCTCTTTTCTTTTGGAAAGAATGATAAAAATATAAAAATAAAAATAAATTATAATTTTTTTTTTGTATTCGACTAAGAGGTTGGCAGTCGACTACGGCTCCTTTCGACCGATTAGTTGACTAATCGACTAATAGGGGTCAGCCCTAATGTCTATACCAGGGGTCAGCAACCTTTTTGACATGGAGTGCCTGTTTGAAATATAGTTGTAACTAGTGTGCCTCAACAATATTCCATGCATCGTAATTTTTTTTCTCATAATCAGGTCTTTTTAATGATAATTTCTACATTATTACATCATTATTGTTATTGTTATTATTAACAATATTATTATGATGGTTGTATCAACCCTAAATCTGAGTTGGGGGGGGGGGGGGGATGCAATGCAGACAAACAGCTGCATAAAGTGCGACCATTTCACTCACATTTGCCCATTCATTTTTGGACACATCACACACCATCGGTGTGTGTGCTGTCATAGCTCCACCTACAGGCCTAATGGAGAACACCAGGATGTGAATGGAGGGTGAATGTGAGGTATATTGTGTAAATAAGTTTTGATTGATCGCAAGACTACACTGTAAAGAAATAAATAATAATAAGTTACCAGAACTTAAAAATATTTAGTTCAGTTACTGTGCATTAAGGTTTTCAGTTTTCAATCCATAATAAGTTAACAGAAAAATAAGTACACAACCACATTATTTCAACCTAATAAAACTATGTTTATTGTCATTGTTTTAAAGAACACAAGTTGACTTGGTAATACTCACATTTTGAGTAAAGAAAATGGCTTTTAACATGTGCAATGTTCAATGAAATAGAAAAATAAATAATAACATTTGTTGATTAATCCCACTGGTCACAATGGTGACCGTAATGTTTTTGTTATAAGGCTCTGCAAATGTTACTGAATGATGTAGCAATGTATTTCCAGCTAAATTGAAATAATAAACAAATAAAGGGTCTCAATTAAATATGTGGTAGTAAAAAGAAACTGTGGGAGGATTTCAACAAGATAAATGCGACAACAGTGCAAAATATTTCACTATAATATTTAAAATAAATAATAAAAAATAAAAAAAATTGCTGCCCCCTGTGCCTATGAAAATGCCCCCGCGTGCTTATGCAGGCACGCGTGCCTAGGGTTGCCTACCCCTGGTCTATACTATCTCTCCACACACAAACATGAACACACACATACACATACACAACATTCTGCACTCTCACACACAAACACACCACAGGTAACTTTAAACACATAAAATGTCACTTTAAAGGAAAGAAAAAATTTCACTTTAAAGGGGAAAAACATAACTGGATGTTTTTGTATAGTTAGGTCGCGTGCACCTACCCTGTTTGGTCCGTTTTAAGGGAACCATGCTCCCTTTAAATCAATAGTCTGTTTCGTTTGGAGAGGTGTGAACACAAATCAAACTATTGTGAGGACCAAACAACCGAACCATGGTCCTCTTGAAAAGTTGGGACTCGGTCCGTTTCAAAGTGGAGCATGGTGCGGTTTGCTGTTGGTGTGAACGCAATCGAACTTTATATAGTACCTAATCTAGGAAGCAAAGTAGCCTACAGTGCATTGCAATGTGTTGCACAGTGTGCAACAGAGTTCAAAGTCCGTACATATAATATTAGTCTAGATGGAAACATAGGTCCACCTGCATGGTCTGGATTTTTTTTCGCCACCTGTTTTTTCTTAATCCTTGAAGTGTCTATTTTAAGATTTTAACAGGTAACAGGTTGAAATAATGTCCCATGGGGTTTCTTTTTTTACCCTTTATTACACCTATCCTGAACGAAAACCTGAAAAAGAAAACAGCATAACTTTTGAAGTTAACAACATATAGAGGCAAATTTAAACATTTCCCCAAACAATATTGACCCAAGGAATTCAGTAAAATAGTTATTTTTAAGATTCAAACACATCTTGATTCTATTTCAGGACAAGAAAATGCAAAAAAAGCTGAAAATGTTTAGATCACATCTCTATTTTCCCACTTTACTCAAATGTAGTCCATCAGATGAGATCAATTTGAGGTTAAAATTGGAAATACAATGTTAATAAAGATTGTATCATGCTGCTATGCCCTAAATATTGTAGATTTTGTGTAAACAAGGCCAAAAGTGGAAGACTAATGTGAAAAGACTAATTCGTCCTACATAGACAAATTAACACATTTTCCTATACAATTTGAAATCCAGTGAAATATGTTTTGTTAAGGTTCAAACAAAGTACTATTACAGTACATCTTCTCTGTTGGCACAACATTAAAACCTAAACTACTAATCATCATCATCATCATCATCATCATCATCATCATCATCATCATCATCAAAGAGATTGTCTATATCTCCAATCTCCATCCTCATCACACTCGTACTCTCCATCCTCCTCATCCACTTTATGTTTTGCATAATCTGCCTCCTTAAAGAGCTTCTTGCTCTTCTGACTCTGCTTCCTGGGCCAGTACCTCAACAAGAGAAGGAGGGAGGATGGGTCCAATCGTCCAGACAGGCTCTAACACCCCCTCATCCATCATCTTCTCCCAGCCCATATCCTGATCATAGGGTTTGGGCATCTCAAATATATGCTCTTTTGTAGCAGGCAACTCTGAAGTTGACTCGCTGTACATGTGGGATGAGACAGACCTTGGGAGGAGGCAGGTGTTCAAGGTCTACTTTGGATTTTGCATCCAGGACTTTATCAAGACCCACCATTTTCTGCAGCATCTTGGCCCGCACAGCATCAACTGACTTCATCCGACCATGGCCATACATAATGCAAGTGAAGGACTCCATCTCCTGTTGGAGCTCATCTGTCACCAGCCATAATGCACCAAGCTGACTGAAAGCCTTCTGGAACCTAGGGTTCTTCTGCTACTTCTTCAAGGGATTCACAGGATATGTGCTGGGAGAAGATGATGGATGAGGTGGTGTTAGAGCCTGTCTGGACAATTGGACCCATCCTCCCTCCTTCTCTTGTTGAGGTACTGGCCCAAAAAGCGGAGTCAGAAGAGCAAGAAGCTCTTAATAAGGAGGCAGATTATGCAAAACATAAAGTGGATGAGGAGGATGGAGAGTACAAGTGTGATGAGGATGGAGATTGGAGAGATAGACTTTGACGATCTCTTTGATGATGATGATGATGATGATTAGTAGTTTAGGTTTTAATGTTGTGCCAACAGAGAAGATGTACTGTAATAGTACTTTGTTTGAACCTTAACAAAACATATTTCACTGGATTTCAAATAGTATAGGAAAATGTGTTAATTTGTCTATGTAGGACGAATTAGTCTTTTCACATTAGTCTTCCACTTTTGGCCTTGTTTACACAAAATCTACAATATTTAGGGCATAACAGCATGATACAATCTTTATTAACATTGTATTTCCAATATTAACCTCAAATTGATCTCATCTGATGGCCTACATTTGAGTAAAGTGGGAAAATAGAGATGTGATCTAAACATTTTCAACTTTTTTTGCATTTTCTTGTCCTGAAATAGAATCAAGATGTGTTTGAATCTTAAAATAACAATTTTACTGAATTCCTTGGGTCAATATTGTTTGGGGAAATGTTTTAATTTGTCTCTATATGTTGCTAACTTCAAAAGTTATGCTGTTTTCTTTTTCTTCTTTTTCAGGTTTTCGTTCAGGATAGGTGTAATAAAGGGTTAAAAATAAACCCCATGGGACATTATTTCAACCTGTTACCTGTTAAAATCTTAAAATAGACACTTCAAGGATTAAGAAAAAACAGGTGGCGAAAAAAAATCCAGACCATGCAGGTGGACCTATGTTTCCATCTAGACTATTATACAGTGTCATGATTGAATATGATTCAAATATCCCTTTTACCCAATTACCCTAGAAATAGAAAACAAACAAAAAAAATAACCACCCATGGTTGTTATTGAACGATTATATAAATGATTGCAGCCTGCCGTCCAAATCATTTCTCTAACTGCATATCTATTGAACATATTGTAATAACAATGTAAGTGGAGGAGTCGACACAGACGTGAATCAGGGATTACATGAGGATTGAAATGCAGAGGGGATAGAATCCTCCATTGGAGCCGACACTGTCGCTGAACAGCCATATTATCCTCAGACCAGGAAATCAACAGTACAGGGGGTGTGGGAGGGGGGGGTGGTTGTCAGGACAACCAGCCATGATTCAGAGTGCCTTGGCTTGGTCTCCACCTCAGGCAAGAAGGCAGCTGCTGGAGCCGCCCGGCCAATCACAGGTGGGCTAGAGGATGGGGATGACATCATAGGCAAATTAGGGCAAAACCCTGAATGAGGGGTTTCTTTTGTCGTCTCCGCCTGGACAGGAAGTCAGACCTGTGAGCTCCTCTGCTACACTGTGCTGTCGAGCTTAAAGCTTAAAGCTACACTGATGAGCATAAAGCTTAAAGCTGCACTGATGAGCTTAAAGCTTAAAGCTGCACTGATGAGCTTAAAGCTTAAAGCTGCACTGTGCTGTCGAGCTTAAAGCTACACTGTGCTGTCGAGCTTAAAGCTACACTGTGCTGTCGAGTTTAAAGCTTAAAGCTACACTGTGCTGTCGAGCTTAAAGCTACACTGTGCTGTCGAGCTTAAAGCTGCACTGTGCTGTCGAGCTTAAAGCTGCACTGTGCTGTCGAGCTTAAAGCTACAGTGTGCTGTCGAGCTTAAAGCTACAGTGTGCTGTTGAGCTTAAAACTGCACTGTGCTGTCGAGCTTAAAGCTACAGTGTGCTGTCGAGCTTAAAGCTACAGTGTGCTGTCGAGCTTAAAACTACACTGTGCTGTCGAGCTTAAAGCTGCACTGTGCTGTCGAGCTTAAAGCTACAGTGTGCTGTCGAGCTTAAAGCTACACTGTGCTGTCGAGTTTAAAGCTGCACTGTGCTGTCGAGCTTAAAGCTACAGTGTGCTGTCGAGCTTAAAGCTACAGTGTGCTGTCGAGCTTAAAGCTTAAAGCTACACTGTGCTGTCGAGCTTAAAGCTGCACTGTGCTGTCGAGCTTAAAGCTACACTGTGCTGTCGAGCTTAAAGCTACAGTGTGCTGTCGAGCTTAAAGCTGCACTGTGCTGTCGAGTTTAAAGCTACAGTGTGCTGTCGAGCTTAAAGCTACACTGTGCTGTCGAGCTTAAAGCTACACTGTGCTGTCGAGCTTAAAGCTACACTGTGCTGTCGAGCTTAAAGCTACACTGTGCTGTCGAGTTTAAAGCTACACTGTGCTGTCGAGTTTAAAGCTACAGTGTGCTGTCGAGCTTAAAGCTGCACTGTGCTGTCGAGCTTAAAGCTGCACTGTGCTGTCGAGCTTAAAGCTACAGTGTGCTGTCGAGCTTAAAGCTGCACTGTGCTGTCGAGCTTAAAGCTTAAAGCTGCACTGTGCTGTCGAGCTTAAAGCTTAAAGCTGCACTGTGCTGTCGAGCTTAAAGCTACAGTGTGCTGTCGAGCTTAAAGCTACACTGTGCTGTCGAGCTTAAAGCTACAGTGTGCTGTCGAGCTTAAAGCTGCACTGTGCTGTCGAGCTTAAAGCTACAGTGTGCTGTCGAGCTTAAAGCTGCACTGTGCTGTAGAGCTTAAAGCTACAGTGTGCTGTCGAGCTTAAAGCTGCACTGTGCTGTCGAGCTTAAAGCTACACTGTGCTGTCGAGCTTAAAGCTTAAAGCTACAGTGTGCTGTCAAGCTTAAAGCTGCACTGTGCTGTCGAGCTTAAAGCTGCACTGTGCTGTCGAGTTTAAAGCTACAGTGTGCTGTCGAGCTTAAAGCTACAGTGTGCTGTCGAGCTTAAAGCTGCACTGTGCTGTCGAGCTTAAAGCTACAGTGTGCTGTCGAGCTTAAAGCTGCACTGTGCTGTCGAGCTTAAAGCTACAGTGTGCTTTCGAGCTTAAAGCTACAGTGTGCTGTCGAGCTTAAAGCTACACTGTGCTGTCGAGCTTAAAGCTACAGTGTGCTGTCGAGCTTAAAGCTGCACTGTGCTGTCGAGCTTAAAGCTACAGTGTGCTGTCGAGCTTAAAGCTACACTGTGCTGTCGAGCTTAAAGCTGCACTGTGCTGTTGAGCTTAAAGCTACACTCTGCTGTCGAGCTTAAAGCTGCACTGTGCTGTCAAGTTTAAAGCTACAGTGTGCTGTCGAGCTTAAAGCTACAGTGTGCTGTCGAGCTTAAAGCTACACTGTGCTGTCGAGCTTAAAGCTACACTGTGCTGTCGAGCTTAAAGCTGCACTGTGCTGTCGAGCTTAAAGCTACACTGTGCTGTCGAGTGTAGTGTGTGTATATGTGTGTATGTGTGTGTATGTATGTGTGTGTATGTGTATGTGTGTGTATGTGTGTGTGTATGGCTTGACGAGAAATTTACATTTAAGTTCCATGTGGACAATCTTGCCTCTAAACTGCGACAAAATTGGTTTCCTGTACAGAAACAGATCCAATCTTCCTCTATTTAGTAGAAAAATAATAGTTGAATCAGTCTTCTTATCAGTTTTGGATTATGGTGATGTAATTTATAGGCATGCTGCGGCATCAACTCTTAAACCTCTGGATTCTGTATATCACTCAGCTCGTAGGTTTATTACTGGTGACAGATATGATACTCACCATTGTGTCCTGTATGATAGGGTGGGTTGGCCTTCTCTTACAGAAAGGTGCAAAAAACACTGGTATTTATTTATTTTGAAAGCCCTTATTGGTAAACAACCTGTTTATATCTCTTCACTGGAACCTATTCAACTCGATCGAATGACTGGTTCTTAGGGTCCCTCAAGTTTGTTCTGATCTAGGGAAGTCAGCTTTTTCCTTTGATGGAATGTCCTCCAACTCTCTCTGAAATTGGAGGTTCTCCCTTTTGGTATGTTTACCAAGGGACTGTAGACTGTACAGTAGACACCTACTGTAGACTTCAGTATATTTTTACTGTATTTATTTACTGTATATTTTATTCTATTCTTATTCTTAGGCAATTTGTTTTGTTATTCTTATTCGTGACTTGTTCTGTCTAAATGTTTAATGTGAGCGATTTGCAGTGTCAAATTTCCCTCTGGATAATAAAAGTATTTCTATTCTCTTTTTTTTTAAAGATTTATTTAAGCATTTTTACAGCTTTATTTTGGTCAGACATGACCGACAGAGAGCAGAGGAGAGGAAGAACAGGAGAAGATATGGGGGGAGGACATGCGGCAAATCCGTCCGGGATCGGGAGACGAACCCGGGTTGACCGCGTAGGTCTGCAGCGCAGTAACGTGGTGCGCCACTCGGGCGCCCGAAAGTATTTCTATTCTATGTTTTAAACGTATGATTTCAGACCATTGTGTGACTACCTGTAAGTGTTTTAGCTGATCTTTTAAAATTATTTTAAACGTTTTTTATTTTTACTGTGGTGTTTAATTTTCTGTGAATATTGCTTGTATTATGTACTGTTTACATTTTGTACAATCGTCGTTTCTGTAAATGAGGGAAACCTCAGAAGCTTACGATTTTAAATAAAGGTTGAAATGAAAATGTGTGTGTGTGTCTGGCGTGTCCTGGTGGAGATATGTATGTATATATCTACTGAGAGCACCTTTGTAGTTTATTCAGTTATGAAACTATAAGCTAAGATAAGATAAGACAAGATAAGATAAGATAAGATAAGATAAGATAAGATATTCCTTTATTGATCTCCTTGGGGAAATTCGGGCAGCATAGCAGCATGGGGGAGGGGGGAGGTACAGGTATGGGCAGGGTAATAGTAGAAAGACATAAATATACTACAAAAATAAAATAAAATAAACTGCCCAGCGGTATAACTAGTAAGTCAAATTACACAATCAAGTTAGTGAAATTATACAAATAAAACAAACAACCTGCACTAGGAGTGAAAACACAAAAATACCATAATACTACAGACCACAACAATAATACTACATAACAGACCACAACACTACAGACCATAACACTACAGACGACAACACTACAGACCATAACACTACAGACCACAACACTACAGACCATAATATACAGACCACAATACTACTGACCATAATACTACATAACAGACCACAACACTACAGACCATAACACTACAGACGCCAACACTACAGACCATAATACTACATACCACAACACTACAGACCATAACACTACAGACGCCAACACTACAGACCATAACACTACAGACCACAACACTACAGACCATAATACTACAGACCACAATACTACAGACCACAATACTACAGACCATAATAATACAGACCACAATACTACAGACCATAATACTACAGACCACAACACTACAGACCACAATACTACAGACCATAATAATACAGACCACAATACTACAGACCATAATACTACAGACCACAACACTACAGAGTACAGACCACAACACTACGAAATGGCATCCAATGTAATAAAAAAAGTCAACCAACGAACTCGATTCTTGTACCGGATCTTCTCTCTGGTAAACAAGAATACCCTGAAGACTCTGGCAGGAGCACTCATTCAAGGGTACTACGACTATGCTTGCACCTCATGGTACCAAAGCACCTCAAAGGCGCTAAAAACAAGATTACAAACATCTCAAAACAAACTGGTCAGACTACTACTTGACCTGAACCCCAGAACCCACCTCACCCCTGCCTACTTTGACAACCTAGGATGGCTTAGAGTAGACGACAGAGTACAGCAACTTGCAATGGGCCTGGTCTACAAGATACACTACACGACCAAGGTACCCATGTACATGTCAAAATACTTCCCAAAGGTCAGTGAATACCACGATCACAACACCAGAGGGAGCTCCACAAATCATGTTAAACCCAGATTCGGCTCAAACAAGGGACTAAATACGTTTTGCAATTATGCCACATCAATGTGGAACGCCCTACCCAAAGCTGTAAAGGAATGTGAATCACTATCCACTTTCAAAAACACTCTCAAAGAACACCTACGGGAGACTGCAATTCGAAACTGGCCCCTGTAAATGTCCTAACCCAACCCCATCCAATGTACAGTAAATGACCAAGTATGGTTTTGTCAATATTCCAATGTACAGTTTTGCTTGTACAGTTGTACAGTGTCCCCCACCCACCCCTCCTACCCCCCCCCCCCCCCCCCATGCAATGTACAGTCCCCCCCCCACCCCACCTACCCAACCTCTTCCAATGTACAGTTTCTAAGTCAAATGTATATACTCTCTGTTCTGGACTCTTTTTGTATCACAAACAGTACTGTATTTGCAAATCTGGTATGTCATAAATGTATAGATGTAGCGGTACTGTCTATCTGTATGTCGGGTGTATGTCATATATGTTATGATGAATTGAAAATGGGGGACCCTGATGTAAACAAGACGAAAGTCTTTCTCTGGTCTGCATCCCCTTAACAATTGGAGTATTGAGCTGTACTGTACTGTACCCATTCTGCAATCTGTTAATAAAGTTTTCAATCAATCAATCAATCTACAGACCACAACACTACAGACCATAATAATACAGACTACAACACTACAGACCATAATGATAACCACAGATTTAGTGAAAGCCTCTGCTCCGCCCGCCCTCCCTCTCCTCTGGCTCAGCAGGTTTGGCCAGTCAAACAGAAAACCAACGCTCTCTGTCTGCTCCATGGCCGCGGCCCCTCCCCCCTCAGCTGTCAGTGCTCATCAGTATTCCGCCTCTCGGCCAATGGGGTGGCGCGGGGACGGGTGTGATGTCGTCATGGAGCTGCTGGGAGGGAAGGGGGGGAGCCGCCCAGTGGAGCAGCGAGCAGCATCCAGCTACCGGGAACAACCCAAGCCCCGGTTAGAGGGTCAGGAGGAAACCGGACTGGTCTGACGGGCGGGAGAGAGAGACAGAGAGAGAGAGAGAGAGAGAGAGAGAGAGAGACAGAGAGAGAGAGAGAGACAGACAGAGAGAGAGAGAATGGCAGCGCTGCCTGTCTGACAGTCAACAAGGGGGTCTCTGGATATAATTTTCCTTTCTGGACGATGATGAGTCCGCTGCTGGAGGGCCGCGGAGCTGGAAGGTGATACTACTGAGAGAGGATGTCAACAAGGCATATTTCAGGTAATTTCCTCTTGTGTGTGTGTGTGTGTGTGTGTGTGTGTGTGGTGCGTGTAATGCAATATGGGGATGGATGAGGGAGGGAGGGGGGAGGGGAGCTCTGCGCGCGCGCGCGCACGCGTGTGTGTGTAGTAGGGGTGCATTATAGCCCTTTTTCTCCTCTCTGCATTCTGGCCTGAGGAGGAGGAGGAGGAGGAGGAGGAGGAGGAGGAGGCGGAGGAGGAGGAAGAGGAGGAGGAAGAGGGAGAGGAGGAGGAGGAGGAGGAAGAAGAGGAGGAAGAGGGAGAGGAGGAGGAGGAGGAGGAGGAGGAGGAGGGAGAGGCAGCAGCTGTGTTATCAGGGGTGTGTGTGTGTGTGTGTGTGTGGGTGTGTGTGTGTGTGTGTGTGGTTCATGGTGAGAGGGAAATGGATGCCTGCATTAGATATGATGATCCCATCCCGCCTGCCTCTCTTCTTCTTCTGCTGCTGTGTTATATTATGATCCCATCCCGCCTGCCTCTCTTCTTCTTCTGCTGCTGTGTTATATTATGATCCCATCCCGCCTGCCTCTCTCTTCTTCTTCTTCTGCTGCTGTGTTATATTATGATCCCATCCCGCCTGCCTCTCTCTTCTTCTTCTTCTTCTTCTTCTTCTTCTTCTTCTTCTTCTTCTTCTTCTTCTTCTTCTTCTTCTTCTTCTTCTTCTTCTTCTGCTGCTGTGTTATATTATGATCCCATCCCGCCTGCCTCTCTTCTTCTTCTTCTTCTTCTTCTTCTTCTTCTTCTTCTTCTTCTTCTTCTTCTTCTTCTTCTGCTGCTGTGTTATATTATGATCCCATCCCGCCTGCCTCTCTCTTCTTCTTCTTCTGCTGCTGTGTTATATTATGATCCCATCCCGCCTGCCTCTCTCTTCTTCTTCTTCTTCTTCTTCTTCTTCTTCTTCTTCTTCTTCTTCTTCTTCTTCTTCTTCTTCTTCTTCTTCTTCTTCTTCTTCTTCTGCTGCTGTGTTATATTATGATCCCATCACGCCTGCCTCTCTCTTCTTCTTCTTCTTCTGCTGCTGTGTTATATTATGATCCCATCCCGCCTGCCTCTCTCTTCTTCTTCTTCTTCTGCTGCTGTGTTATATTATGATCCCATCACGCCTGCCCCTCTCTTCTTCTTCTTCTTCTGCTGCTGTGTTATATTATGATCCCATCCCGCCTGCCTCTCTCTCTCTCTTCTTCTTCTGCTGCTGCTGCTGTCTTATATTATGATCCCATCCCGCCTGCCTCTCTCTCTCTCTTCTTCTTCTTCTGCTGCTGCAGTGTTACAGCCTCTCTGCATGTGATGCACCTCCCTTGTGTTTATAGGCCAGAAAAAAACAAGACGAAGAAGAAAAACAAGGTTTCTTCCTGGGATGTGAGGTGTGAGGATCAATGATTGTGTGTGTGTGTGTGTGTGTGTGTGTGTGTGTGTGTGTGTGTGTGTGTGTGTGTGTGTGGAGACACAGCAGCTGCAGTGGGAGACTATTTTAGGTCCTCCCCCCCCCCAGTGGATGGATGGATGGATGGATGGACGGACGGATGGATGGATGGATGGATGGATGGATGGATGGATGGATGGATGGATGGATGTGTAGGGTAATGATATGCCGACAGTCGGATGCTCCTTTGTTATCTCTGCACTGCCTCTCCATCCACATCTTCCTTTCAGGGAGGGTTTTTTATGTGGTGATACCCCCCCCCCCCCCCCACACACACACACCACTCTGGTCCCAACACACAGAGACCAGGCTGTCTCCTCCTCTAACGTGGATCTGGAAAGTAGTTTGATGGCGGCAACTGTGGTGACAGGAGATCTAAAACATCTGGTCACCTGACTCGTTGGGGAAGGGAGGAGGAGTGGGGGGGGGGGGGGGGGGAGTCCTGTGGGAGCTATTCTGCCTCCGATTATTCCTGGGCCGTGGCTGAAGGAGCAGGAGGGGCCATCTATCTGTCTGACGTTGTCATCTCCTGCTCATCCTCCCATTTGGTTCAGTCGTAGCAGCTGGAGAGCAATGTTATGACCCGATGACTCCAATGTTATGACCCGATGACTCTCAATGTTATGACCCGATGACTCCAATGTTATGACCCGATGACTCTCAATGTTATGACCCGATGACTCCAATGTTATGACCCGATGACTCCAATGTTATGACCTGATGACTCCAATGTTATGACCCGATGACTCCAATGTTATGACCCGATGACTCCAATGTTATGACCCGATGACTCCAATGTTATGACCTGATGACTCCAATCTTATGACCCGATGACTCCAATGTTATGACCCGATGACTCCCAATGTTATGACCCGATGACTCCAATGTTATGACCCGATGACTCCAATGTTATGACCCGATGACTCCCAATGTTATGACCCGATGACTCCAATGTTATGACCCGATGACTCCAATGTTATGACCTGATGACTCCAATGTTATGACTTAACAAGTCAAGTCAAGTCAAGAGTTTTAATTGTCACGGCATACAAGTATACAATGAAATGCGGGTGGTCTTGCCCGCAACGATGTGCAATACAGTGTTACAACATATAATAGAATCCAATAAAAAACAACATTGTGCAATAAACAGGTAACAGGTAACATGGTGTGACATCTCGGTATCTGTACATAGTTATTTACAGAGCATATAGGACATGCTAGGTAGCTTTGGTAGTGCAATACCAAATAACCCCCTTAGCCCAAGCGGTCCGATACCGGACCGACAATAATTCAATGCCATAAATAGATCAATACAGGCTGTATTAATTAATGTAGCATTTTATTTGTTTTAAATGTAGCCAGGCGTAAAGACCCTAACCTAACCCTATCAAAACAGCAGTCAAAGTGTATATTTTTAGCACTACGTTCGTATACCAATGATTTTAAGTGTTATATGAATACATATGAGTTTATAGAAATCTCAGCACATTGAGTCAGAAACCGGCGGATATTGACGCGAGGAAATGGGGCAGCCAAAAGTGAGTGTAGTCCTATGAAAGAGGAGACCCAGGGCTTTTGATGGGCTTTCGAATTTCATAAAACTACACTACCCAGCTCACGCTCACCTGTCAAACTTGGAGCCGTCTGATGTGAAATAATTTTTCAACGTTATTTTTCATGTTTATGTCTCACGGGTCGAAACAAACCTGAACATTTTATTATAAAATAAGAAAAATTGTTTGTTTCTTTACCTTTCTGTGAACGTCTAGAAAAAAAAAACGTCTCAATGGGATGAAAAATGGCAGAGCATTTTGCATTATAAAAAGGTTACTGTACTTACAGTAGATTTCATTCATGCCCTGATGCCTGGTGCTACTAAATCCATATTTAACTCTGACATTGGAAAGATGAGATTTGGTCCATAGATGTATGACCTGGCCATAATAAGGTAATTTATAGGCCTGATATTCTATATTCTATATTCATATTTCAAATTGCATGTATCCAGATGGCAAAATTCAGTACTGTATCTACAAAGACCTCTGTAAATCATCTGCCCTTTATTCAGTCTGGTCAATGTTAGCATGGTGTTATTCACCGTCAAAGATGAACAAAATTAAATAATCTAAATAATTGCTATTCTCATTTATTCATTACAATTTACTCAAGCATAGTAACAGACACAATATTTCTGACACTGGGAATACATTCCCTGAGATCCATAGATGTCCCTAGCTACCAAGAACATGCAAATGGTAAAGCAAAAAAAGCAATCTTCCATGTACTTTTAGGCGAACTTTCAGAAAATATTGCTAGGGCTTAACACTTCACGTATATATACGTTATTGGGCGCCACCGGTTAACGGCCAAACACGTATATATTATATATATTATTTGATCGTTTTCCCTTTTTTTTCGATTTTAATATCCTATTCAATGTCGGACCTGTATGTTGCCGTTAAAAGGCATACTGGGACTCCGAAGGTGCAGTACCGGCCAGATCCTGCTAGTAGGCAGTATCGAGAGTGCAGTAAACACTGTTCCAGACCGGGTGCTACCTTTAAACTGCTCCGGGCGCTCTTTTCTAGTAATGGGAAACCTGGGGCTTCATTCGATCGCATTGAATCGTTTTCGGGACCCCCGATCCATATGTTGTGGTGGGTTATGTCGTGGACCAGATGGGCATAGGATGGAACAGATGACGATCAAATAATTGGAATATTCTTTTTGGAATACCAGGTAAGGACATCTGACTTCAAATTTCAGCTTGCTCGTGCATGGTTTAAAATGTTCATACCCATCCCCCTGATCGGCGTGTGTTGTGGTAATAACGAATGCCGTTATTGGCAATCAATTAATCAGAAACGACCCCCCCCCTTTCATGCATTCATGATGAAACATAATACCTATCATATGCATTTGATTTGAAAATAATAGTGTGTCCAGGGACGAAACGCCAATGGTTTTAGTAGAATTCACATTGCCAGCCTCCCAGGAATTAGCCCGGATCATTCAGAAATTATACTCATATTCACCACGTGTGAACGTATTCATGAAAACATTTATAATTTTTTGTATCTTGAACGGAAGATAGTTACTTTCAAATGACCATGGTATTGTATCCATAGCTATAATATAAAATATAGATTTAGCTCTACAAACAACGTGACGCACAGTGAAACTATGTAATGAAAACCTGGCCGTGCTATAGCTAGATGGGGAAATCGAATGGCCCCGAATGTGTTAAGAGGTTAATGACTCCAATATTATCACTTAACACATTGGGCGCCGGGGGTTGTGCCCATCATTGTACCCAGTCTGCCACCGTTGAAAGCCTATGGAGATGTTTACCTTCTTTGCAGGGCTATAACTTTTTAAATTGTATTTAGTGATGCACCGATGTGAGAATTGTGGCCGATACCGATAACCGATATTAATATTGCTGTTCTGGTCGATACCGATATTTACCGATGTCGATATCTCTGTATGGAAGTTCCAAGTCAGTCAGAAGATCCTTAAGAACTTCTACTCATGTACAATAGAGAGCATCTTGACCGGCAACATCACCTCCTGGTTTGGGAATAGCACTGCACAAGACCGAAGCAGACTACAAAGAGTGACACGTTCAGCCGAACGCACAATTGGAGGGGGGCTCCCCACCCTCCAGAACATTTACAACAAGCGTTGCAAGGGCAAGGCTAAGAGAATCATTAAAGACTCCAGTTACCCGAACAACTGCGTCTTTGAACTGCTGCGGTCAGGCAAGCGATACCGGAGTCTCAAGGCGAGCACAGAAAGACTCAGAAGAAGCTTCTATCCCCAGGCCATCAGGCTGCTAAACGAACAATGAACACTACACAACAACAACCACCAAACGCACATAGCACACACATCCACACGCACACACTCACTTTAAACAAACACACTGTAGCACCCACTCCACACACTTTATAGCACACACCCACTTTAAACAAACACACTGTAGCACCCACTCCCCACACTTTATATTTATTGATGAAGGATTGCACTACAACTTGTACACCTTACTGTAAATTGTACCTAAATTGTACCTCATCCCATTTCTGCTTTGCACTATATAGTACTGTACATTAGTACACTGCATAGTATTGTATATTATATGGTAACTCAGAACATTGTACATATGTCTATACCGAACACTGTGACCTCATTTTCTTCTTCTAAATTACATGCTATACTATGTTATTTGATACTATCTTGTCTAGCACAGTCTCTGGAGCGTAACAGTAAGAAGCATTTTGTATGAAAGTATTCTGTACTTCTGTATGACAACTATTAAAGAAACTTGAAACTAAAGAAACTTGAACTAGAAAACACTTTTTTATGATAATCAGATAAAGCTATTTTCCAAAACAAATTTTTTTTTTTTTACTTTTGTAAGTTATTTTCAGAAATTACTGATATTTTGAAGCTATTTAAGGCAAAAACATGTAAAAAGAAAAGAAAAAGATTAAAAAAAAATATATATATATATATTTTTTTTAATAAATATCGGCCCAATCTTGATATCGGACCGATACCCATGTGTAAAAAAACTGCCATATCGGCCGATATTATATCGGCGGCCGATATATCATGCATCACTAATTGTATTGCTATATTGACATTACTATGGCCCATTTAACATCGATTATCTATCGTTCAGGATGTGGGAACGTTATATTTTTTCATTCATACATTGTTGTGTTAATACCGTCTAGAATATAAGTATGTTTTTTTTTTTGATCCACTTTTTCTCCCATTTTCTATATTTTCTCCCATCCCAATTTCGTATCATCCAATTCAACCCTCCCCTGTCACGAACGCTGTTTCTTGCCTCCCACAAGCCGGCTGCAATGTGGACTAAGTCATACATAGCACAAGTCCCCTCCGGTACTTGAGGTAACAGCAGTCGCATCTTTTCACCTGCGCAGCTCGATCTCTCAGTGGCGAGGAGTAACGCGTGGGAGGCTCACGCTGCCCCCGACACTTCCTGATTCTACTGCGCAGGCGCACCAACCGACCTGTAGGAGTCGCTGTCCACAACGCCCGATCCCCACCCATCAGTTTCCCACCCCCTAATACGGCCAATGTGTATTAGTATGAACGACCAGCTAAACTGAAAGCAATGTGGAGCGCTGGGCTCGAACAGGCAAGCCCAGCGTCTCCGTCATTCGTGGCGAGCGCCTTGCCCACAGTCACTACGCCACGTAGCCGCCTGAATATAAGTATGTTTTTAAGGTTTTCTGCTGTAATTCCAAAAACGATTCCTGACGCATATGATAGATTATTGATTGGCGTTTCTTTCCTATACACGCTATATTAAAAAATTCAAATGTATATGATCGGTATACATTATGCTTCATTATGCGTGAAGGAAAGGGGGGGGGGGTCGTTTATAATTCCTTGATCGTCAGTAACGGCTTTATTTAGTATGGGTTGATATATTGATCAGATGGTTTGCAGTGAAATGAATAAACAATCGGGCTGAAAATAACATTAGTGTCCTCTTACCGTTCGCCGATGAGACTGGAGGAAAAAGATCCCAATTATTTGACGCCGATCTCCTAGATCCATTTCCGGTTTGTATGGCGCAATAAACGCTGAAATCATATCGATTATTGAGTTTAGAAAGCGATCCAAATGCACTATAGTGTTTGTCTGGATCCACGTAACAAGATATTACCGCCGGAGGGATTTCCTCGATGCACCAGCGCCACTTCCGGTTTTGGCGAGAGTGTAACTCGCCCGACCATCCACCAGGCGGCGGTATTGAGGCGTTGCAATCTCATACAGGGTGCCACTGCAGTCCGGAGGGAGACTGGATGAATTATGAATGCCATGGCGAAAAAATGAAATATTGATCCCAAAAACGATTTACGCCGTTGTTGGCATTCAACGCATGGCAGGCAAAAACGGCATAAGTCGTTCTTGGCGACCAATGTGTTAATGACTCCAATGTTATAACCACACTCCAATATTAGGACAACACTCCAATGTTAGGACCACACTCCAATGTTAGGACCACACACCAATGTTAGTACAACACTCCAATGTAGGGCTGGACGGTATGGTCTAAAATTTATATCACGGTATAATTTGAAGTAAGGATGCACCGAACGGGAAATTCTTGGCCGAAACCGAATACCAAAAATAGGAAACAGTTGGCCGAAAACCGAATGCCGAAAGGCAGAATATGATTAATATAAATATATATATATATATATATATTAGGGATGCTCGATATTGGCTTTTTTACCGATACCGATATTCCGATATTGTCCAACTCTTAATTTCCGATACCGATATCAACCGATATCAACCGATACCGATATATGCAGGGTTTCCCCGTCCAAAATACTGAATAATTTCAGGTAACTAATAATTTCACTGGATATATATATAACAAATATTGTTATTGTTTTTTTAGTTTTTAAACCGATACCGATATTTTCCGATATCACATTTTACTGCCGATATCGGCCGATAATATCGGTCGGCCGATAATATCGGACATCCTATATATATATATATATATATATATATATATATATATATATATATATATATATATATAATGTATTTATTTGTTACCAATGTTGTTCAGCTACCTGATTATGGCAAAAGACATGATTATGGCAAAACCTAACTTATCGGTATTTTTTTTATTTTTTTGCCGATCCCGATCTTTGGAAAATCACGTGATCGGCCCCGATCACGTGATCGGATCGGGACATCCCTAATTTATCAACACACAGGTTTGGAAGCTGGAGGAGCTCGATGGATGAACTGAAGCAATATAAAGAAACGAATAGCCAATAAATGTGAAGTTATCTTTGAACCTCTGTTGTCAAGCCTCGTCAATATAACCTCCCCCCCCCTTTCCTCACGAATGGAACTGGTGTCGTGGAGTCACTCCACTGTCTAGGGTACGGCTAACGTTAGCTTAGTGGCGGCTAACGCTAGTTAGCTTGGCGGCTCGCCAATTGAAGGTCTGAGCTGTTCTGTGTCTAATGAAATGCGTTTTGATTACGTCATCACAACAACACGTTAGGTTACGAACGTAACCCTGTTCTTTGACATTGTCAAACGTTCACACGCACAATATATGCTTACCTAGGATTTGACTTGATTCAACAACAAAGCAGTCGGAGCAATGGCAAGCCGAAAACTGTCGAAATTGTAGTTATTTGAAGTTTGGATTTTTTTTTTCACGACTGAGGGTAGGTAAATTTAATTTCTTGAGACTAAAGTACCGAAAAAAGGTACCGTTGGGTACTGGTATCGATTTACAGGTACCGGTACCGTATCGGTTCAAATGTGAAAGGTACCCATCCCTACATATTTCACATAGTACAGAGGTATTTTAAGAACATTTATTGTGCAAAGTTAATTCCATCTCTGAAAAACACTTTTTTCATGAAATACAATAAAAGCAAGCGGCACAAAGTGAAAATAAAAACTACAGCGGGACAGGAGGTTTCTTTCCCGCAAACAACTCAAACACAATAAAACTCCAACATAACTTAACTTTAGTGTACATGTTTTACAATGTAGAGAGACAGTGAGAGAGCGTGATGTTTGAGGTTTGAGCGTCCTAGCTGCCGTAGTTGATGATGTCACATCAGGATGTCATTGTCAACACACAGAGTTGGAAACGGGAGCAGACCGATGGACAAAGCGATATAAAGAAACAAATAGCCAATAAATGTGAAGTTAACCTCTAAAAGTTAAGTTGAACCTCTGTTGTCAAGCCTCGTCAATATAATATATAATAGTTCACTAATGGAACTGGCGCCGCGGAGTCACGTTAGAACTGTGATGTGAATGAGCCCAGGTAATGACGTCAGGAGCAGGGACTCAATCGTCTTGTCATTATTGAACTCAGGTGTTGCTGATTGCGGGCGCGGATGAGACGCTGAGACTATTGAAAAAACAGTGGAACTTGGATATCGGGGTCGGAGCACCTTGCTACAAGCAGTAACCAGACTCTGTTAGGTCCGGGGGGGAGGGATCGATCGCTGTCAGTTAGGACCACCGGCGATGAAGATATACAGCCAGCTGTCCACAGGTTCCAGTAGTGCGAGGAGGGGAGGCTTACCGCCCTAGGTCATTGAACTTAGCCCGATTGGGGGTGAGTTACTTATATAACAGAAGGCAGAAGCACTTTACGGTACCCGATTATTCCCCCTGATTATTAACCCTGTGTCCCCTGTATGAATTGATTATCATTGATGCTTTTATCTAATAAAGTTGTTACTCTTTTGTACCCCGGTTGTGCAGTTGGTTATTGAAGGGCGTTTTGACAAACAGCAGTTGTCCCTGCTACATCTAGTCTACCGGTCACAAGGTATAGTCAAAATCCATACCGTAGCGCAAATTCATACCGTTGTACTTTCTATAATAATAATTGTTGTGAAGGGCCAGATTAAACCGAATATATATATTTATTTATATATATATATTTAATTGTATTTGTATATTCTCTAATATTCCCTGATATCCCTTGTATATTCCTTGTACAATATGCATTGAATATCCATTCTAGCCTACTGAACATCCCATAATAGTCTCCATTCTACTATTGGTCGAGACCTTGGTGCCAGGCTGCCATACCCCCCAGACCCAGTTCAAACGTACCGCTCAACATGTACGAACAAGTCCTAGTTCCGCGTAGGAATCTGGCTACCGCACCACTAATGGTACTATTTGTTCATAGTGCGTATATATACTGCGCTACTAAAGTAGGACTTCCTTTTAGTCCAGTTTCTTACCCTCCAATAGAGTGACAGACGTAAAGCCTCCCCGCGACGCCACGTGTGGGAGTAAGGCCAAGTTCGGCCTACCATCGGTATTGAGACATCGTGTATATTAATATTTGAATAGTCATATTTGGCACTATATCGTCGAGTTGGACGTAGTCTATTAAGCTAATAATAGTCTATTCATATGTAGTGCTTCGTGCGGTGAGAATACTATCGCAGTCAGTACCCCCATCGTTTCGGGTAGAACTGGCTGCTTATCCAGGGTGGCCGACCCCATGTGAGGCTGCACCCGAGGAGCCCCAGAGCCGACGAGCGAGTGGACCTGCATACCGGATTATTCTACCGACGACAGCCCGCCTTCCCAGGCACGGATTATGCTTTGTATACAGTGATTATTCTATGGATAAAGACCAACACTGCCGTGTGTTGGAAAACCCCCCCCCCGGAGAGGACGACAGGTGAGGAGACGCTCTACACGACGAGGTCGCTTCACGTCTCTCCATCGTGAACCGGAGGAAGCCGGCCCACAGAGAGTCCAACTGCTTTCATCTGTGGATCGAGGATCGCTGAGGCACCGAGCCGCACAACCGTGGGTTCTCCCAGGATACCCTCGGCCAGACGGATACAGCCAGACTCTACCCCCCCCCCCCCTTCTCCAGTTGTCTTACAAGCGACCGGACTCCCCCCCTAGTGTATCCAGTTCTATAATCATTAAAGTATCATTGCTATTATTCCTTAAATATTCCAGGTTGTATATTTACCGCCTGCGCCACCAGAGATTGGACGTTCTCTATTGATATACCAACGGATACTCATTTGCCATAAAAGTGCATCCTATTTCAAATCATAAATGTAATTAAGTGATTGCTCTACATACCTTTTGCTATGTATTAATTATTATTAAACGCAGACTTTCGACTTGGTACATTTGTGTTGGATCGTTTCATCTACGTGGGAGTGTTTACCATAATTATTTATGCCTAGTACTGGGTGGCCAGAGTCTAAAGTACAAGAGGTAGTGGTAGTAAGTATCATATCTAACAATACAGTCAGGGAATTGTACCCCTCAGTTACAATAATAATGTAATAATTAGGGTTGAAAATTGTAAGCACTTTCCTGACTCGATCATTGATAACGTTAACAAGCAATTAATCGATCAATTGTAACAAAAAATACCAAATTTACCAAACGATAACAAATGCATTAGTTTGCTCAATCAAAGGGTTTATTTATACAGCAGCAACATATTGCATTGAAACAACACTCTCACAACATTGCATAGCATATTAAACATAGAAATGTAGAGGCCTAGACATATTAACCGCCGTTGCGCCATCCGATGGAAGTTAAATACATTTGTGTGGGCGAGTGGTGCATATGTGAACATACATTTTTTTCTCGCCACTTAAAAAATCAAAAGCATGTTCAAACTCAAAATGTTCCAAACACTGTTTTATATTAACTTAAAAAATAAACAAAAACGAAAAATGTCCAATAGGCCTAACATTTAACTAAATAACTGAAACGAGCTTAACCTCTTAAGCCCGGAGCCCTATTTTCTGAAAATCCGCCTAAAATACATACCAAATTAAATGGAATATTGCTCCACTTCTACAAGGTCCATTAGCATGTTCTTGGTATCTAGGGACATGTATGGACCTCAGTGAATGTATTCCCAGTGTCAGAAATATTGTGTCTATTACTAGGCTTGCTTAAATTGTGATGAAACAAAGGAGAATATGAATTATAATTTTTCTTTGCATCTTTGACAGTGAATAACACCATGCTAAAAATGACCAAACATGAAAAACTGCCACTGAGCTCGTTCAGTACCTTCTTGAGATCGCGTGTACAAAAAATCTAATGAATAAAGGGAAGATTATTAAACAGAAGGTTTTGTAGATACAGTACTGAATTCTCCCATCCGGACCAATGCAATTTGAAATATTATTATATAATATAGAATAGCAGGCCTATAAATGACTTTATTATAGCCAATTCACACATTTATGGATTGGGCCTAATCTTATCTTTCAAATGTTCAATTTGGATTTAGTATCACAAGAACCGTGAATGAAATCTACTGTAAATAATAAAGTTAATTATGGACACTGCTCCGCCATTTTGAATCGGATTGCAACCTGTATTTTTGCTAAAACTTCACAGAAAGGTAGATAAACGAACTGCGTTCTAATTTATGCCAATAGCGTTCAGTTTTGTGGTAGACGCTTTTTTTTGTGGCTTTTAGCGTCGATAATCGCCTATAACCAAATACATTTCAGAACCATCTCTCGTTTCTACTCTTCAAAATTATATTTCCCAGTCTAAATGAGAGATAATTCATACATATTATGAAAGCCAAGGTGTTGTTTTATTAAAATCTGTTAAAAGGCCAAAACTGACAAAAATCCGTCATTTGACATAAAAAGGCATTCCTATGTAGATTTTACATTGCGACTTCCGACTGATTCTGTGAGAGCATGTCACATATATATATATATATATATCGTTGATCCAAAATGTTCCCACACTGCCACTGTCGAATTTGGCTTTGCAACCAATTCAATTTTTTAATTCCTCCAAATCTCCACTTGCGTTTACCCAGGCTTGCTCCAAGCCCTCACGGACGGAGCTCTCACGCTGTACTCTGTAGTACGCCAGCGGCCCCGCCTCCCCACACGGAGACGAAGAGTGACACGACTAGGAAAACAAACACGCAAATGGCAATTAATCGATCCCGTCAAAATCACTGTGTTCATTTTCATACATTGCACGATTAATTGATTTATTGCTTTAATATCGCGACAGGCCTAGTTGTGGGTCACAGCTCCTCCTCAAACACAGAGCCGTGGTGGGTTGCTGCAGGTGAGACGAGGATGAGCCAGCCAACTTATCCGAATTAACCTGATTCACGTGGTAGAGCGCTGTCCAAATGCTTCTCTTTGTCCGCTTCATTTTGTCATGATTTAAGTTGCCGCCACTCGCAAAAAAATCCCCTCGCTTCTTCTAGACACCGAGGTAGCTTCCTCTTCATCACAGTTAAATTGCGCCCTCTATCTGTTCATTGAAACATGACTTGGAAATACACTAGACTAGACGGACAACACGTCGTTTGAGTAGATCGAGTACATTTCACGCATTCGAGTAAATCCTTAACGATCAATCGATCGATCTTCGATTAATTGTTAACATCCCTAGTAATAATGTAGATTTACATCAGAACAGTTTCTAGAACTGAACCTGGACCAGTGTCAACTAACCAGCCTACAGGTACTGGTCAAACAGTCACATCTGTGGTCCAGGCCATGGTGTCAGAGCAGGTCGCAGGTCAGAGCAGGTCACAGCCGGTCAGAGCCGGTCAGAGCAGGTCAGAGCAGGTCAGAGCAGGTCAGAGCCGGTGAGAGCAGGTCAGAGCAGGTCAGAGCCGGTCAGAGCAGGTCAGAGCAGGTCAGAGCAGGTCAGAGCCGGTCAGAGCAGGTCAGAGCCGGTCAGAGCAGGTCAGAGCAGGTCAGAGCCGGTCAGAGCCGGTCAGATCAGGTCAGAGCCGGTCAGAGCAGGTCATTGATCAGAGCAGGTCAGAGCCGGTCAGAGCAGGTCAGAGCCGGTCAGAGTAGGTCAGAGCCGGTCAGAGGTCAGAGCAGGTCAGAGCCGGTCAGAGGTCAGAAGGGCTGAAAAGGCTTCTGGGGAGAAAGGCCATCTTCAGGACGCACAGTCATGCTCCGGGTCGATGTGATGCAGTGCCTGATGGGAAATTTGTGTGTGTGTGTGTGTGTGTGTGTGTGTGTGTGTGTGTGTGTGTGTGTGTGTGTGTGTGTGTGTGTGTGTGTGTGTGTGTGTGTGTGTGTGTGTGTGTGTGTGTGTGTGTGTGTGTGTGTGTGTGTGTGTGTGTGTGTGTGTGTGTGTGTGTGTGTGTGTGTGTGTGTGTGTGTGTGTGTGTGTGTGTGTGTGTGTGTGTGTGTGTGTGTGTGTGTGTGTGTGTGTGTGTGTGTGTGTGTGTGTGTGTGTGTGTGTGTGTGTGTGTGTGTGTGTGTGTGTGTGTGTGTGTGTGTGTGTGTGTGTGTGTGTGTGTGTGTGTGTGTGTGTGTGTGTGTGTGTGTGTGTGTGTGTGTGAGAGAGAGAGCGGGGGGGTGTCTCAGATATATATCAGGGAGAGTAAGAGGAATGGCAGGGGGGAGGGGCCTGTTGCCATGTGACCTGTACCTAATATCCTGTGTGTTCATTCATATAGAAGTAACAGCTAGTGATTCGCTTCTGTCTGGTTGTGTAGGTACTGAGGGTAGTAGGGTTAGTAGCTTCTGTCTGGTTGTGTAGGTACTGAGGGTTAGTAGCTTCTGTCTGGTTGTGTAGGTACTGAGGGTAGTAGGGTTAGTAGCTTCTGTCTGGTTGTGTAGGTACTGAGGGTAGTAGGGTTAGTAGCTTCTGTCTGGTTGTGTAGGTACTGAGGGTAGTAGGGTTAGTAGCTTGAACTGTCTGATTGTGTAGGTACTGAGGGTAGTAGGGTTAGTAGCTTCTGTCTGGTTGTGTAGGTACTGAGGGTAGTAGGGTTAGTAGCTTCTGTCTGATTGTGTAGGTACTGAGGGTAGTAGGGTTAGTAGCTTCTGTCTGGTTGTGTAGGTACAGAGGGTAGTAGGGTTAGTAGCTTCTGTCTGGTTGTGTAGGTACTGAGGGTAGTAGGGTTAGTAGCTTCTGTCTGGTTGTGTAGCCAGGTACTGAGGGTAGGTTAGTAGCTTCTGTCTGGTTGTGTATGTACTGAGGGTAGTAGGGTTAGTAGCTTCTGTCTGGTTGTGTAGGTACTGGGGGTAGTAGGGTTAGTAGCTTCTGTCTGGTTGTGTAGGTACAGAGGGTAGTAGGGTTCGTAGCTTCTGTCTGGTTGTGTAGGTACTGAGGGTAGTAGGGTTAGTAGCTTCTGTCTGGTTGTGTAGGTACTGAGGGTAGTAGGGTTAGTAGCTTCTGTCTGGTTGTGTAGGTACTGAGGGTAGTAGTGTTAGTAGCTTCTGTCTGATTATGTAGGTACTGAGGGTAGTATTAAGGGTTAGTAGCTTCTGTCTGTCTGTCGATTCGGGGGCCCTTACAGACACAGCCACGGTCTGTCTTTGTGGGGAGCAAGTCTGGAGGAGATTCTGGAAGCGTGGCTGTTCACCGCTGGCCAATGGAAGCCCAGCGCGAGGAGAAGCGTGATACTCGACACTCAACGCTACTCTGTGTCTGTGTTGTCTGGTGCTGTGGATTAGCATAGGATTGGAAGCCATCTGGCCATTTTGCCTCAGAGAGGGGAGAGAGAGAGGGAGGGAGGGAGAGAGGGAGAGAGAGAGAGAGAGAGAGGGAGAGGGAGAGGGAGAGGGAGAGGGAGAGAGAGATGGCGAGAAGGAGAGAGAGAGAGAGAGAGAGCTCTCACACACTGACACATTGACACACACTCCCTCTTTAATCTCCCTGTTTGATGTCTGTTTCGATGCTGCCTCATTCTGTTGTTTGTCTCTGAAAGACTAGTCATGTTAAATTCAGTGCTTCTACCAGATGGTGACACGCGGAATGTTAATTTAACTCTTTGAGGTGTGCAATCTCACGCGTGGTGTATAAGGTGTATACATACACAGTATATATTAGGGCTGGGCGATTCATCGAAATAAAATCGCGATCTCGATTCATAGACCTATGCAATCTCATTTCTAAATTATGATGATTTTTTTTAAATGTTTTTTTTTTAACTTTAACTTTTTACTTAGCTTTTTTTCTTTTTTAGTTTTAAAGTTTTTAAATTCTTTTTTTTTGTTTTAAGTCAAGCGCTTTGCTATATGTTATGTTGTCTGTTTAACTCATTGACCGCCGCGCCTATATGACCAAATTAGGGCTAGCACGCCAGCGCTTTAATCAATGGGAGGATGGGAACATTTGCGAGTGCGTAAAATATATCTTAAATTATGGCTATGGGTCTAATATACCCGTCGCTTATCAATGACTTGCTTGCAGTCAACATGTACGAAACGGATTGTTTTTTCATGGGTACATTTCTGTTTTATACCGTTTTGAATACAAGTATAGTTTTGGAGATTTATAGTAATTCCAGAGAAAGACGCGATAATAGCCCTTTAGTGGAATACACAAAACACGTTGTAATTTTTCGGCTGATTTATGAATAGTTTTCAAATAAACGCTAGATTATTGATAGTATATGTGTCCTTATGCACGATACAAAATCGGGCTGAAAAATCGATTATCCGTGCCTTGCTCAGCGCCAAAGGCACGCACACACACACACACACACACACAGACACGTTGTGATCGCCATGAAAAAAACATCTGATTAACCCAAGACTGGTAACATAGAGTCCCTACCTCACATCAGATGTTCTGCAAAAAGATTAATCCAATTCCTGATCGCCATTCCAAATATCGATTGCGTCCATTGATCCAACGTTATAGTCCAAAACACATAATCCACGCTGCTCCCAGTCCCCCCAGTCAACGCGGTAAAAACGATACTGCATGCCCGAGAAGCAAAACCCGGACCGGTTTCTTGATGCACAGCCCCAGCCAATCCAATCCAATGTTGTGCAATACCATCCGGGAGACGATAGGCGGCGGCATTTGCCCTTTTGCGAGCTCAGACCCATTCCCAACGATAACATCAGGTTGGATGGATGAAAATGAATGGATATCGCTAATAAAAGAAATAACGATTAAAACCCGACTATCGTCGTGATTGGCGCTCAAGCGTCGGCGAGTTAACACGACTATCCTCGTGACTGCCGTCCAATGAGTTAAGAAAGAGTGCAATAAATGATTTTATTGAAAAAATAAGAATCACGTGAGAGAATCGTGATCTCAATTCTTAGAGAGAAAAATCGTGATTCACATTTTAGCAAGAATCGCCCCGCCACATATACAGTATTATTTTAGAACTAAAACATTCTAATGACGACGTAACCATGGTTACTGACCATTGAGAGGTATGGATCGTGTCTGCGTCCTCTCGCCGGGACGCCTGTTGGCTACAGTGAGTCTGAAGGAACCTGCACCTTCATGCCCACACGTCTGATGTCATCGACTTCTCCTGATCTATCCCACAATGCAAGGTGGCGAACATCTCCTTTTCTACCAAACACCAGAGCTGTTTTGTCAGCTATCAGACGTCCGAGCTAATGCTAGCTAGTCGTAATCAACGAAGCCTTGCCTGTTTAAATATTTAGTGTTTTTCATTTATTACATTTAATTAAATAGAAAATAGACAGACGATACATACATCACGGAGGTAAGGGAAATAATTAAAACACACACCAAACAATAAAATGTTGTAATACAGAACGGACACATTACAGTTAACAGGCTGGCTGACAGTTGCAGGTGTGTAAACAACTCTGAGATAGTCTTTAAAAGTAGTGAGGGGGATCAATTTGTCCATTTTCAAAGTATTTTGCATCTCGTTACAACTGCTGCCTAAACCGTTTAGAGCAGGGATCGGCAATAGGCGGCCCGCGGGCCGAAATGGGCCCGCCAGCAATAATTTCTGGCCCGTCAGGTTATTTTGAGAATATGATGTTTATTTTACGCGCAGGAAATATTCACTCGTTGTGACGCCAGAGTGTCTTTTGAAGCTGTATCTATCTATTCATCATATCTATGGCTGTCACTATAGCCAATTGAAATGCTAGAAATGGTCACATGGACTGGGAGAACCAATGGAATTTCACTTTCACTTCCGCGTTTGGGATGCCGGCGAGCGAACGTTTGCAAAAACAAAACAAACGTCTTTGAATAACTTCTTTGCAATGCAACGGGGAAATATGATGAGTCAGAAGAGGAGCCTACAACCTATAAAGCTTATTTTAATAAACAGGTGTCATTCTTAAAATACGGGTTTATCGCAACAGGTAACTCTTGCAATAAGCAACCGGTGACTCTCGCTTGTTGACATGGCAACACGAGCAAGCAACTGTGTTCAAGTTTGGTGGGCATTCAACGCGAGTGGACATTTAACATGTTATTAACATGGATTTTGGAGGACCGAAGCAGAAACAATATCAAGTCCAGGGCAGGGCTGCCTGCATTATGCCGGTGAGTGTTGTGTTTTAATAATAATAATAATACATTCGATGTATAATACACCCGCTGTGGTGCTTAAAATCAAATGCACCCTACTGATCTCGATTTATAATGCGAGCACCTGCATTAAAATCAAATTACTGATCTGTTCATGTGTAATGCACTGTCTGAGAGGCACTTTATAATAGAAAAAAGACAGTGCAAACATGTATATGTCGTTATTTTTTTTACAGTTAAAAAATGTTCACTTATCATTGGCCCGCCACACAATGGCATGGGGAAAATTTGGCCCGTGGGCAAATCTAATTGGCGACCCCTGGTTTAGAGGAAGGATGGCTGGACATACCTACTGATATTAATCACACTTGAAGTGTGGAGTTCTGTCAAATGTGTGAGAAGCAGAGCTCCATTATAGACACATTGATGACTTGCTGGTGATTCTGCCAAGTTTCAAAGTCACTGTAGAAACAGTACAAGCTATAAGCTATACTTTCAGCTACAGTATATTATTGTTTCAGTTACAGTACAAGCTATAAGCTATACTTTCAGCTACAGTATTTTATCTATCTATCTATCTATCTATCTATCTATCTATCTATCTATCTATCTATCTATCTATCTCTATCTCTATCTCTATCTCTATCTCTATCTCTATCTCTATCTCTATCTCTATCTCTATCTATCTCTCTATCTCTCTATCTCTCTATCTCTCTATCTCTATCTCTATCTATCTCTATCTCTCTATCTCTCTATCTCTCTATCTCTCTATCTCTCTATCTCTATCTCTATCTCTATCTCTATCTCTATCTCTATCTCTCTCTCTCTCTCTCTCTCTCTCTCTCTCTCTCTCTCTCTCTCTCTCTCTCTCTCTCTCTCTCTCTCTCTCTCTCTCTATCACAGCTGAACAACTGTCTTTTCCTTTAATTCCGAAGAAATTAAAGGAAGGCAGAATGATGTTTTCCTCTTGCGTGCCATGTGCCCTGTGGGTCCAGATGTCTCCACTGAGGGCCCCTTGTTGTTTCCATGGAGAGGGGAAACCACGCGGAAGACCAACTCAATTCAACCAATTCAATAACCCCACGTGTAAAATGGAAATATCTCTAATTCACTTGATGCGCGGCAGAACGTTGCTTCTCAGCCGTGCTTTCATTGGACGGAGCGGAGGACTGAGCGCTTTCATTGGACGGAGCGGAGGACTGAGCGCCTCCCACTGAGTACCCCCTCAGACGTTCAACCCCTGATTACCTCTAGCACCAGCTGAGTACCCCCCTCTAGCACCAGCCAGCGTTTCCGTTAGCCGGTAATTACCGGTATTTGACCGGCAAAATCTGTTGAAGTCCGACATATTTAATCTCTCCGGTCATAATGTCCGGTGAAAATAATTCCCTCTAAGCACAATTTGATTATTTGAATTGTATTAAAATAGGCTAAAATTAAATAGCCTATGCGATGACCGAAACAATCATTACATTTGTTTCATCGTTGCTTCACCAAGCAGCCGGTCTAATAATGACAACGCTGTGTCAGCGCGAGCTTGCTGCTGCTAGATTTGCGAGAAGCATGGAGCTGCAGACCCACAGAACCCGCCAGCTTTGCCGGCACAGTGCAGTACTCCAATTCAGCCATTGGCAAATTGGCAATTCAGCTGTTGGGTGGGGGGCGCTGCTGAGCGGTCCCCAGACCGGACCAAAAAACACCGCTGCTCTGCGGGTCTGCAGCTCCATGCTTCTCGCAAATCTAGCAGCAGCAAGCTTGCGCTGACACATCGTTGTCATTATTAGACAGACCTGCTTGGTGAAGCAACGATGAAACAAATGTAATGATTGTTTCGTTCATCGCATAGGCTATTTAATTTTAGCCTATTTTAATACAATTCAAATAATCAAATTGTGCTTAGAGGGAATTATTTTCACCGGACATTATGACCAGGACCAAGTCGTTGGGAGGTGGAGATATACATCACGCAAACTCACGATAATGTTGCCGTCTCTCTGCCAAATTTCTCAGTTCTTCGCTTGATATAATTAATACAAATGTCCAATATAACGGAATTCGTTAGCTCATAAAAATGTGATTATAACAGACTGCTGTTTATTAATGTCGGGCAGACTGCCCACCGACACCTCAAGTCGGCAGCAGCACGAAGTCTCGAGGGACTTATTTTATTTGGAATATATTAATGACCGTATATACGCAAAAGTAGCCTAGTTTTAAGTTAAAATATTATAAATGCTTTGAGGATGTCATTCTTTATATAGGCCTATCAATTGTTTTTAAGCTCAATAAACTCTGACCGGAATTTATCCCATTTGTCCGGTAGATTGAAATCTACCGGACACTCAGACCTGCAAAAAAAAATTCTAACGGAAACCCTGGCACCAGCTGAGTACCCCCTCTAGCACCAGCTGAGTACCCCCCTCTAGCACCAGCTGAGTACCCCCCTCTAGCACCAGCTGAGTACCCCCCTCTAGCACCAGCTGAGTACCCTCCTCTAGCACCAGCTGAGTACCCCCTCTAGCACCAGCTGAGTACCCCCCTCTAGCACCAGCGAGCTGAGTACCATGGTCTGTGTGATGGTCTGTGTGTGATGGTCTGTAGGGCTGGACGGTATGGTCTAAAATTTATATCACGGTATATTTTGAAGCATAGACGGTAACGGTATATATCACAGTATATTCATTTATCTTAAAATGTCTATATAAATGCTTCTGAAGGGGTAAAACACTGGCAGCTATTACTGTACTTGTGTATTACTAGGCCATATTTCACATAGTACATAGGTATTTTAAGAACATTTATTGCGCAAATCTGCAATAGAAAAATGCAAAACCATTTCTCAAGTTACTTCCATCTCTAAAAAACACTTTTTTCTTGAAATACATTAAAATCAAGCTGCACAAAGTGAAAATAAAAACTACTGCAGGATAGGGCTGGGCGATATATCGAGTATACTCGATGTATCGCGGCTTGTTCTACATGAGATGTAGTAAATTACTATATCGTGAACATCGAGTATATGTTGTCACGTTGTGGCTGAGATGAGACTTGCTTTTGCGCAGAGCTGTCCTCTCATTTCATTATAGACACATGACCAGCGCGGACCTTAAATTACATGCAATTGTAATTTCATTAGACAGACCAGCGCGGACCTTTTAATGACATGCAATTTAATTGACGCAAGCAATGGGCTAACGTTAGCTGCTAACCAAGTTATCCATGATGACTAGGCTAAGCTACTAGCGTTAGCTGCTAACCCTGGAAAACGCTCAAAGCGGACTCCACGACACTAGTTCCATTCGTGAGGAAAGGGGGTGGGTTACCGTTATATTGACAACGCTTGACAACAGAAGTTTAAACATAACTTCATATTTATTGGTTATTCGTTTCTTTATATCATCCAGTTTCCATCTCTGTGTGTTAAACTCTTCCTGTTTACATTCGAGTGTGACATCATCACCTACGGCAGCTTAGACGATCAAAACGCAAACCTAGAACAAAACCCGAGGGGGGGGGGGCTGGCTCTCTCGCCCGCCCTCTCTCTCTCTCTCTCGCTCTCTCTCGCTCTCTCTCTACATTCAATGATTTAAAGTAGCCAAACGTTACAGTATAAATACTAACTGGATAGTTGATGATATAAACATTTAATTTCATTATCTGAAATGTTCTAAAATCATTAAGTCTGCTATAAGCCATTATCCCTTTGTGTGTGATTATTATTTTCTCACAGTAGTGTCCAGTGCAGGACAGGAGGTTTGACAATGTAGAGAGAGAGAGCGTGATGTAATAGGTTTGAGTTTGAGGTTTGAGCGTCCTAAGTTGCCGTAGTTGATGATGTCACACCAGGATGTCATTGTCAACACACAGAGTTGGAAACGAGAGCAGCCCGATGGATAAAGCAATATAAAGAAACGAATAGCCAATAAATGTGAAGTTATCTTTGAACCTCTGTTGTCAAGCCTCGTCAATATACCCCCCCCCCCCCCCCCCCCCTTTCCTCACTAATGAAACTGGTGCCGCGTTAGAACGTTAGCTTAGCGGCTAACGTTAGCCCGTTGCTGCGCTAGAGCAAGTCTCCTCTCAGCCTCCTTAGCCAAATTGAAATGCCCAAACTATATGGCAAGGTCCGTGAGCAAGTGGAGAAAAACTCAGTACAATTAAACACTATGCAACGACCACTGCAAACGTCGAGTGAATCGTCAAGTAACGCTAACATCATTGCTAACTGCTGTGACTAGCTGCTCTAGTCCAGGGGTTCCCAAACTTTTCAGGCCGCGACCCCCAAATAACGGTGTCAGAGGGCCGCGACCCCCACTATTATAGGAGGTAAAAAGAAATGGAAAAAATAATAATAATAATTTTATTTTGAAATTTTAATAAATGGAAATGTATGGTTGAAACATGCAAACGTTCAAACGCACACACACTAATAAGCAAATATAGCCCCAGTCAGGCCACTTTTTAAGCAGGGGGTCCCCCACCAGGGCATTTTTTGTTACAAAGACTTAATTTCCTGCATTCTGGTGCAGGAATTATTTTATTTGTACCCTTTAAATGCCAGTGTTTGTGATGGCATCACAAATTATTGTCAAAAAACAGGCTAGCATATGTATGATTAGCAACAACACAGATTTTTATGGATTTTCAGTTTTTTTGTAATTGATAAAAAATACAATCTTATTCAACTTCAGCCCTGATCATAACACCACATATTCATTTTATAATTCTAACCCTTTAAATGCCAGTGTGTGTGATGGCATATATTTGCAATATATCAAATGCAAAGTAGATTTTTCTGGGGGGGATTATTACAGGCTAGCATGTGTCAATGATTAGCAGTTTTTTGTAAGGGTCCCGCCTCCACCAATCACATGCGGCTCGCTTGTGTGCGTGAGAGCAAGAGAGAGAGAGAGAGATAGTTCTCCAACTTGTGTGAGTTGTAGTGATCTCCTGGTTGTTCCCCACCTAGGTTATCTAACTATTGCGCTGGTGCAACTAGAAACACTGGCCTGGCCTGCTTCTAAGTTCAGTGGCCTGAGTGCATAAAATGTTTTATTTTAATTTTTTTTATTATTATTTTTTATTATAAAAAATCATCTGGCGACCACCCAGAAATCGATTTTCAAACCAAAAATTTTTTTTTTTTTCTTTTTCTTTTTTAGATTCACCTTTTATTTTACAAAAAGTGATGTTTGGTGAAAGTTAGATGTGCACTTTATTAATCCCAATAGGGCAATTCATTCTTGTTTGATGATCAAGAGGCACGTTTTATTTGTTTTAAGTGAAGTTTGGTGAAAAAGCAATTATTGCACTATTAATCCCAATAGGGACATTCATCTTTGTATGATCAAGAGTAACCTTTTATATATATATATATATATATATATATATATATATATATATATATATATATATATATATATATATATATATATATATATATATATATATATATATATATATTGTTATTGTTATTATTTTTTTAAGTGAAGATTGGTGAAAGTTAGGTTTGCACTTCAATCCCAATAGGGAAATTCATCTTGGTTTGATCATTTGTGTCAAATAAAACAAAGGTTATTTAAATGATTTCCTAGGCGTTTCTAGTTTTCAAGAGAAAAAAATCGATTAAAATCGGAAATCGGATTTAAAAAAATAATAATCTGAGATTTTCTTTTTAGGCCATATCGCCCAGCCCTACGTCCACCCCTAATGGTCTGTGTGTGATGGTCTGTGTGTGATGGTCTGCAGGATGGTCTGGCAGACCGTGTGAGGGTCTTGTTTTGATACAGACACCATCTCTAACATCCTGAAGCGTCCCATCTGTTGAGCGACAGCACCTGTCGTCATGGGAACCAAGGTCTTTGAAGCGCATCACAAACACATCACACTGCTGTTGTCATGCCAGAACCAGCTGGAAGAGGCCTGCGGCTCACTACAGGTCTCTGAGCCATAGTTTGAGAAACCAATGGAGAACCAGAGTGTCCCAGGTGTCATAGCAGCATGTAGTAATAGTGATGATGGTATACATGGTCCAAACCGTAGTAACACACCAGAGTCCGTGCAGTGTTTATTATTAAGAGTCAGACAGTCCTAACAGTGTTTATTATTAAGAGTCAGATAGTCCTAACAGTGTTTATTATTAAGAGTCAGACAGTCCTAACAGTGTTTATTATTAACAACACTTTGGTTGCCAGGCTTATGTACATCATTATACCATCCTCTGCCAGCTCTATTTGTCTATGGAGAAGTTCCCCTTCTTTGCAGGGCTATAACATTTTAAATTGTATTGCTAAATTGACATTACTATGGCCCATTCAACGTCAAGTATCTATTGTTCAGGGTGTAGCAACGTTATACTTTTTCATTCACATATTCATACTAAAATACGGTCTAAAGTATAAGTATGTTTTTATCGTTTTCTGCAGCATTCTCCAGAACGTGATTTATAGCCCTAAATGCATTATATTGATGATCAAATACAGTTTGATAGCGATCTGCGCGAGATACAAAATTTCAAATGGACGTGCTTCTAGAAGTTACTACTTATTATCTGATGTTGACCGGATGGGGGGGGGGGTCGTTTATAATTCCGTGGCCAACGTTAGATGATTCATCTAGTGTGGGTGATATGATCATCAGAGCAGTTTATATCGAACACGTTAAAAAAACGCTGAATCTCACCGTAGCTTCCTCGTAGCGTTGGGCGATGAGCGTGGAGCAGAAATATTCCTATTATGGGATGTAGAAATATGCGATCCATCTCCAGGTTGTATAATAGTATATACGTCCAAATCATGTTGTTTATCGAGTTATTGGTAACGGATTGCTATCCATTGTGTCTAGCTCGAGTCCTGGGACTATTAGCGAGTGATCGGACCGAATTGGAATGAGCACCAGCTTCCGTTTCCTGTTTCCGGTTTGGGCGATCCGCCACCAGATGGCGCTCTTGAACCGTTGGAGAGTTGAGAGGGGATCAACAGTAGATCTCAAGTCTCCGGGGGAGAAATATGATTTCGATCACAGATTTTTGAAATATTGATATCAATGACGTGGTACGGCGTCTTTGGCATAATGAGCATGGCGGGGAATGACGTGTTAAGGCGTTTTTGGCAATCAAAGTGTTAAGAGTCAGATAGTCCATGCAGTGTTTATTATTAAGAGTCAGACAGTCCTAACAGTGTTTATTATTAAGAGTCAGACAGTCCTAACAGTGTTTATTATTAAGAGTCAGATAGTTCTAACAGTGTTTATTATTAAGAGTCAGATAGTCCTAACAGTGTTTATTATTAACTCATTGACTGCCACGCTGTTTTCCCATCTCTACTCCCTGGCGCCAGCGTTTCAGACCGTTTTAACAATGTTTGTATTGTAGACCGTATATGTCTGATG
Source organism: Notolepis coatsorum (assembly GCF_963971535.1). NCBI lineage: Eukaryota > Metazoa > Chordata > Actinopteri > Aulopiformes > Paralepididae > Notolepis > Notolepis coatsorum. Next base: position 133,042,508 of record NC_140172.1, read on the forward strand.
TCCTACACCAGTGGTGTCTTTCCCCTCATCCTGACTGTCCTCTAGATGTCCAGCCTGTTACAACTAATCAGCCTCCTTCCCAGAGGCACAGAGAGAGAGAGCCCCCCCCCTCCCCCTGTCCTCCTCCTGCCCCTCCCCCTCCTTCTCCTCTCCCCCTCCTTCTCCCAGTGTGGAGTCATTACAGGGCCATCCTAGACTGCTGATCAGACCCCCCTCCTCCTCCCCCCCTCATCCCCCCCTCCTCCCTGCTTTGAGACGTTTAGATTCATCATTAATGTTTGAGAGGATGTGGATGAATAGTTCATGGAAGAGAGAGAGACTGAAGACGAGAGAGAGATAGATGGAGAGAGAGAGAGAGAGACATCATCAGGTTGTGTTTGGGACACTCGTTAGGGTTGATCAGGGTTGTGTTTGGGACACTCGTGGGGTTAACAGGGTTGTGTTTGGGACACTTGTTAGGGTTTAACAGGGTTGTGTTTGGGACCTGGGACACTCGTTATGGTTTAACAGGGTTGTGTTTGGGACACTCGTTAGGGTTGAACAGGGTTGTGTTTGGGACACTCGTGGGGTTAACAGGGTTGTGTTTGGTACCCGGGACACTCGTTAGGGTTTAACAGGGTTGTGTTTGGGACCCGGGACACTCGTTAGGGTTTAACAGGGTTGTGTTTGGGACCTGGGACACTTGTTAGGGTTTATGGTGGTGGGACAGTGCAGGCTGTGAGGGAGGCAGGGAGGAGGGGGAGGTGCAGGCTGAGGGAGGCAGGCTGTGAGGCTGTGAGGGAGGCAGGGAGGTGGTGGAGGTGCAGGCTGAGGGAGGCAGGGAGGAGGTGGAGGTGCAGGCTGAGGGAGGCAGGGAGGAGGTGGAGGTGCAGGCTGAGGGAGGCAGGCTGTGAGGCTGTGAGGGAGGCAGGGAGGAGGTGGAGGTGCAGGCTGAGGGAGGCAGGGGGAGGTGGAGGTGCAGGCTGAGGGAGGCAGGGAGGAGGTGGAGGTGCAGGCTGAGGGAGGCAGGCTGTGAGGCTGTGAGGGAGGCAGGGAGGTGGTGGAGGTGCAGGCTGAGGGAGGCAGGGGGGAGGTGGAGGTGCAGGCTGAGGGAGGCAGGGAGGAGGTGGAGGTGCAGGCTGAGGGAGGCAGGGAGGAGGTGGAGGTGCAGGCTGTGAGGGAGGCAGGGAGGAGGGGGAGGTGCAGGCTGAGGGAGGCAGGGAGGAGGGGGAGGTGCAGGCTGAGGGAGGCAGGGAGGAGGTGGAGGTGCAGGCTGAGGGAGGCAGGGAGGAGGGGGAGGTGCAGGCTGAGGGAGGCAGGGAGGAGGTGGAGGTGCAGGCTGAGGGAGGCAGGGAGGAGGTGGAGGTGCAGGCTGTGAGGGAGGCAGGGAGGAGGGGGAGGTGCAGGCTGTGAGGGAGGCAGGGAGGAGGTGGAGGTGCAGGCTGAGGGAGGCAGGGAGGAGGGGGAGGTGCAGGCTGAGGGAGGCAGGGAGGAGGGGGAGGTGCAGGCTGAGGGAGGCAGGGAGGAGGTGGAGGTGCAGGCTGAGGGAGGCAGGGAGGAGGGGGAGGTGCAGGCTGAGGGAGGCAGGGAGGAGGGGGAGGTGCAGGCTGAGGGAGGCAGGGAGGTGGTGGAGGTGCAGGCTGAGGGAGGCAGGGAGGTGGTGGAGGTGCAGGCTGAGGGAGGCAGGGAGGAGGTGGAGGTGCAGGCTGAGGGAGGCAGGGAGGAGGTGGAGGTGCAGGCTGAGGGAGGCAGGGGGGAGGTGGAGGTGCAGGCTGAGGGAGGCAGGGAGGAGGTGGAGGTGCATATTGGTGGGACGGTCACGGTGCTTCCCTAAGCGTGGCCTTTGTTCACTAATGTAGGTCTCTCTCTGCTGCCGGGATGATGGCCCCGTTCCTCCCGCGCCTCACATGACGGGTTCAGCCCCGAGGGCGAGCGAGGCAGTGGAGAAGCCGAGGACAGGAGAGCGACTGAGCTGCATGTGTGATGTCATTAGTAGGTCAACCCTCTCACGGTCCGATATGTAGCATCGCTTTACACACAGAGAGCTGAGGAGGCTGTGAAGCTGCTTGTAGCATCGCTTTACACTAGGGCTGTCAACGAATATTCTATATATAAACATACACTCGATTGTAAAAATGTATATTCGAATTGTGTGAATTGTGTTAATTATTATTTTTTTGGATAGTTTTGTTTTTGTATTTTTATTTTTTACACAATACAGTAATAACAACAATAAACAGACTTCACAGGACATAGTAACAACAACAACAATAACGGAAATAAACATAAAACAAAAATCATCGAATATCATCCTTTTTTTAGAAGGAATATTCAAATGTCATTTTTGTGTCACAGCGCTACTTTACACAGCTGAGGAGGCTTAGAGCTGAGGAGGCTTAGAAGCTGCTTTACACTCAGAGCTGAGGAGGCTTAGAAGCTGCTTTACACTCAGAGCCAGGGGTGCAGTCGTAATATCAGAACTGCCTGTACGCTCCCGCGCGCATGCGCATACATGTTACCGTACATGTTACTATACATACCGCGTGGGACCACCATTGCACCACTGCTCAGAGCTGAGGAGGCTTTGAAGCTGCTTTACACTCAGAGCTGAGGAGGCATAGAAGCTGCTTTATACACAGAGAGCTGAGGAGGCTTAGAAGCTTTTTTTGATGAGGTGATACTCTGTGTCTTTATGATGAGGTGATGTCACCACTGTCTCTATGATGGCTGGTTCTTCTCTGGCAGAGAGGTGTAATGATCATTGATATTTGTTTATAAGGCATTATTGGAAAGTTACCTCCTTATTGCAACAAACTTCCTTTTCTTTTTTACTTTGGAGCCCAAACCACTGACCAAACAAACCACTGACCAAACAAACAACTGACCAAACAAACGACTGGCCAAACAAACCACTGACCAAACAAACCACTGACCAAACAAACCACTGACCAACAAACCACTGACCAAACAAACAACTGACCAAACAAACGACTGGCCAAACAAACCACTGACCAAACAAACCACTGACCAAACAAACGACTGACCAAACAAACCACTGACCAAACAAACCACTGACCAAACAAACCACTGACCAAACAAACCACTGACCAAACAAACCACTGACCAAACAAACCACTGACCAAACAAACCACTGACCAAACAAACCACTGACCAAACAAACCACTGGCCAAACAAACCACTGACCAAACAAACCACTGACCAAACAAACCACTGACCAAACAAACCACTGGCCAAACAAACCACTGACCAAACAAACCACTGACCAAACAAACCACTGACCAAACAAACCACTGGCCAAACAAACCACTGACCAAACAAACCACTGACCAAACAAACCACTGACCAAACAAACCACTGGCCAAACAAACCACTGACCAAACAAACAACTGGCTTGTCTTTAACCCTTTCACTACCGCACTACAGAAGGTTAAACCCTTTACTATGTATCACACTACAGACGGTAAGGGTTAACCCTTTTGTCGGTTGGCAGTGAAAGGGTTAACCTTCTGTATTGTCACAGTGAACGGGTTAACCATTTTGTAGTGCGGCAGTGAAAGGGTTAAAGTCCCCCAGAGCAGAGTCGACGTGCAAAGTCAGCCGTTTATTTTACTGCACCAACTTCTTGGACTGATCTTCAGCACGAGCTGAAAATCGATTCTTTGCTGACCTGTGGTCAGTTCAGGGCCACGCTCTGAAACCTCTCTGGCACACTGTGTACTTTTCTGGCATTTTATTGTTTTTATTATGTGTTTATTGTTGCCTAATTTTATTTGATGTCTAACTGTTTTACTGATTTTCTTTTTTATTCATCTGTGGTCTAACTATTTATTTGAATTGGAGTGACTGTGGTCCTGTATCAGTAAGGACAGTCTACGTGCTGCTGTTTGCTTGGTCCTGTCTTTCTCTCTCTCTCTCTCTCTGCTCTCTCTCTCGCGCTCTCTCTCTTCTCTCTGTCTCTCTGTCTCTCTCTCGTGCTCTCTCTCTTTCTCCCTGTCTCTCTCCTCTCTCTCTTATCTCTCTCTGCTCTATCTCTCTCCTCTCTCTGTCTCTCTCTCCTCTCTCTCTCTCTCTCTCTCTCTCTCTCTCTCTCTCTCTCTCTCTCTCTCTGTGTATCTCTCTCTCTCTGCCCCTCTCTCTCTCTCTCTCTCTCTCTCTCTCTCTCTCTCTCCTCTCTCTCTCTCTCTCTCTCTCTCTCTCTCCTCTCTCTCTCTCTCCTCTCTCTCTCTCTCTCTCTCTCTCTCTCTCTCTCTCTCTCTCTTCTCTCTCTCTCTCTCTCTCTCTCTCTCTCTCTCTCTCTCTCTGTGTGTGTCTCTCTCTGTCCCTCTCTGCTCTCTTTCTCTGCTCTCTATCTCTCCATGTCTCTCTCTCTGTCTGCTTTCTCTCTCCTTGCTCTGTCTCTCTCCTCTCTACCATTAGCACGGTAACGCTGCTCTTGTCACACTTGTCTGGGTCTCTCGCCCTGAGGACACTGTGTTAGTAAAGATGTCTGATACTCATCTGCTTAATCGCTGTCATCTGTCTTGTTGGCAATTTTGCAGTCGCTAATTTGAAGGCTTTTTTCCACACAGACGTGCAATTCTGAGCGGACTGAGGTCACAACAAAGTGGTACATAAATAACAAGGTGATATTAATAATGTAAGCTCTCTCTCTGTCTGTATCTCTGTATTTCTCTCTCTCTGTCTGTCTACCTCTCTCTCTCTCTCTCTGTCCTCTCTCTCTCTCCCTCTCCCTCTCTCTCTCTCTCACTCTCAGGTCAGGGTGAGTGCTACTAAAGATGTCTGACAGTGTGGACGTCGAGGAGAAACCGCCCGCGCCGCCCCTGAGAATGAACAGCAGCTCCAGAGACTCTTCTTCTGTGAACCACGCCACCAAACCGCTGCCCATGGCTCCCGAGGAGAAGAACAAGAAGGTCCGCCTGCGATCCATCTTCCCCGGCGGAGACAAGAGTGAGACAACCCCGTTAAACCCTAACGAGTGTCCCAAACACAACCCTGTTAAACCCTAACGAGTGTCCCAGGTCCCAAACACAACCCTGTTAAACCCTAACGAGTGTCCCAAACGCAACCCTGTTAAACCCTAACGAGTGTCCCAGGTCCCAAACACAACCCTGTTAAACCCTAACGAGTGTCCCAAACACAACCCTGTTAAACCCTAACGAGTGTCCCAGGTCCCAAACACAACCCTGTTAAACCCTAACGAGTGTCCCAAACACAACCCTGTTCAACCCTAACGAGTGTCCCAAACACAACCCTGTTAAACCCTAACGAGTGTCCCAAACACAACCCTGTTAAACCCTAACGAGTGTCCCAAACACAACCCTGTTAAACCCTAACGAGTGTCCCAGGTCCCAAACACAACCCCGTTAAACCCTAACGAGTGTCCCAAACACAACCCTGTTAAACCCTAACGAGTGTCCCAGGTCCCAAACACAACCCTGTTAAACCCTAACGAGTGTCCCAAACACAACCCTGTTCAACCCTAACGAGTGTCCCAGGTCCCAAACACAACCCCGTTAAACCCTAACGAGTGTCCCAAACACAACCCTGTTAAACCCTAACGAGTGTCCCAAACACAACCCTGTTAAACCCTAACGAGTGTCCCAGGTCCCAAACACAACCCTGTTAAACCCTAACGAGTGTCCCAAAAACAACCCTGTTCAACCCTAACGAGTGTCCCAGGTCCCAAACATAACCCTGTTAAATGATATAGTAAAGCATACAGTCAACACATTCTCTCTCTCTCTCTCTCTCTCTCTCTCTCTCTCTCTCTCTCTCTCTCTCTCTCTCTCTCTCTGTCTGTCTCTGTCTCTGTCTCTGTCTCTGTCTCTGTCTCTGTCTCTCTCTCTCTCTCTCTCTCTCTCTCTCTCTCTCTCTCTCTCTCTCTCTCTCTCTCAATTCAATTCAAATGGACTTTATTGACATGGGAAACATACGTTTACATTGCCAAAGCCAAACAAAACAAACAAACAGAGAAATCAGAAGAAATCAGTACAGTACGGAAGGAATTTTTTGTGTGATTGACAGTCTTTATGGTGGTTGTATTCCGTTGGATGTCCTTTTCTTGTCACAGCAGCTCACAAATCTTGCTGCTGTGTTTGCACATTGTTGTATTTCTCCAAGTAGGTATGGGAGTTTTGAGTTATTTTCCATGTTTTCAAAGTCTCTTTGGGTGTTTGCAATTTGTGGGAAGTATATGTCTCTGATGTCTTGGGCAGGTTGAAGTATATGTCTCTGATGTCTTGGTATAGTGGGCAGGTTGTTAAGAAGTGTAGCTCGGTTTCCACCTCTTCTTGTGTGCATTGGGTGCACAGTCTGTCTTCTCTTGGGAGCCAGGTCTGCCTATGGCGGCCTTTCTCGATGGCTAGGCTGTGCTCGCTGAGTCTGTACCTAGTCAAGGATCTCCTTAGTTTTGGATCAGTCACGGTGCTCAGGTATTCTGCCACTGTGTACTCTCTGTTTAGGGCCAATGTGTCAGATAGTTTTCTTTTTGTTTTCTTATAATTTGGTTTAGTCCAGTGTGGTTTCTGTCTGGTGGCTTTGTTTGTGTTTGTGAGCAGAGTCCCAGAACCATCTGGCTGAGTGGGCATCTATCAAGGGTCTCTCTGTAGGTGAGGGCTTTGTTATGGAGTGTGTCTGGGTCGCTTTCTTTGAGGTCATTATAGAATTTAAATGCAATTTTTGGGATTTTGATAATTAGTGGGTATCTTCCTAGTTCTGCTCTGCATGCATTATTTGGTGTTTGTCCCATTTTATGAAATCTTGGTTTGCAAGTGGGCCCCAGACCGCGTGAATACTTTCCCTAAGCCACTTGTCCTTCCGCGTTCGGTTTGCGCGATCTGATTGGCCACTGATGTTCCTCTCAGCGCCCAATCGCGGCCTAACTTTCAGAACTTTCAGCTCCAGAAGTCCGTCGCATCAGCTACCTACCTGCATGCGCTACCTACCTGCATCAATATACTACTAACTATCAACTAACTCGCTACCGCCGTGCATCAATATACTAACTACCTGCATCAATATACTACTAACTATCAACTAACTCGCTACCGCCGTGCATCAATATACTAACTACCTGCATCAATATACTACTAACTATCAACTAACTCGCTACCGCCGTGCATCAATATACGCATCAATATACTGCGCAATAAGTTGATATAGACTTTATTCTGTCAACCTTGACAATGTATGGTTAATGCTATTGATGTAGACTCATCAAAGTATTTTTAAATGCTTTGTCTAATAAACTAGACTAAATATAGCCTATAGAACAGATTTTTACAGCCTAATCTAAAACAGATTTTTTTTACACATTGGTTCAAACATGATCATGGAAGGTGACAACCCTAACATGTCATGTTGTGTCACAACAGAATGAGTAGGTGAGTGTTAGGCCTACAGAAAGTGTAATCTAGTCAATTCGGTAGAAGAGTCTGGTGGGCGAGATTATGCATGACCAGCCTGTCTAAAAACTCCTGCCTGTGGCTGAATAATGAAGCCCAAAGTCGCGTCACGCGCAAGAGCATATTACCTACTTATGCGGCATAAGTTAGTTATAAATTATGCCATGCTCAATATTAAAACTCACTGCTCGTCCACCCAACGTAAACAGAGCGTTAATATAGAGAGATGAAAACAATACAATACGTTATTTCGATTGATATGAATAGCTAGTAGTTACGTTAATATAGAGAGATGAAAACAATACGTTATTTATATTGATGTGATGTCGGACTGAAGGACTTGGGCTGTGGAACTGAAAGCTAGGCGCGATTGTTAGGAGTAACGTGATCGTTAATATAGAGAGATGAAAACAATACGTTATTTATATTGATCGGACTGAAGGACTTGGGCTGTGGAACTGAAAGCTAGGCGCGATTGTTAGGAGTAACGCGATCGTTAATATAGAGAGATGAAAACAATACGTTATTTATATTGATCGGACTGAAGGACTTGGGCTGTGGAACTGAAAGCTAGGCGCGATTGTTAGGAGTAACGCGATTGGGCGCTGAGAGAAACGCCAGTGGCCAATCAGATCGCGCAAACCGAACGCGGAAGGACAAGTGGCTTAGGTAAAGTATTCACGCCCCCAGACCTCGCAACCATACAGGGAAATGGGTTCTATGACGGAGTCTAATATTTTGAGCCAGATTTGAATTGGAATGTCTAGCTTGATGTTCCTTTTGATAGCATACAAAGCCCTTCTTGCTTTGTCTCTCAGGTCGTTCACAGCTTGGTTGAAGTTCCCTGTAGCACTGAGAGATGGGTGTCGTTTTTGTGTGTTCTAGGGCAAACTTTGTGTCTAGGAGGAATTTGTGTTTGTGTTGTTGTAGGCTGGGTCTTTTTTGGAATATCATAACTTTAGTTTTGGTTAGATTTACTGTCAGTGCCCAGGTCTGGGAGAATTTGTGCAGAAGATCAAGGTGCTGCTGTAGCCCTTCTTTTGTTGGAGACAGCAGCACCAGGTCATCTGCAAACAGTAGGCATTTGACTTCTGTGTTAGCTAGGGGGATGCCAGGTGCTGCAGTTTGTTCCAATGTTTTTGCCAGTTCATTGATGTATTGAAGAGGGTTGGACTCAAACTGCACCCCTGTCTAACCACACAGCTTTGAGGAAAGAAGTCTGTTTTTTTCCTCAATCCTCACAGCACATTGTGTTGTTGGTGTACACATTGACTTTATGATGTTGTAGGTTTTGCCACCAATGCCACTATCTAATAGCTTGTACAACAGACCCTTGTGCCAAATTGAGTATAATGCTTTTTTGGAAGTCAACGAAACAGGAGTATAATTTGCTTTAGTTTTTATGTATTTGGTTGTCGATTAGGGTGCTGAGGGTGAGAATGTGGTCTGTGGTGCGGTGTTTTGGTAGGAAGCCAATCTGTGATTTGCTCAGGGCATTGTTGTTTGTGAGGAAATGTATGAGTCTGTGGTTGATGATCATACAGAGGATCTTTCTCTCTCTATATATATAAAGGTAGTTTCTCAAACATGCACACTATAACATTATTGATCTACACATTAGTGACACACCTGTTCATTCCAGATATTAGAACCACAGCATTGGACAATTCCTTTTCCATTGCAGTTGCGTAAAGATAGAATCCCTTAGGTAGAATCCCTTGCTTAAAGGTAGAACTGCGACCTCTAGACAAAAGAGGCCCACTTGGTACTGCACTTTGTTTAAAGGGGAACTATTTTACTATTTCTTTCACTATTTGGGCACTTTTACACAATTCCTGTGAGTCTATGGAACACCTCTGTAATATATATATTTTTTTTATTCATTGTTTTGTATTTCTAATCAAGTCCTCAAAAACAGCATTTTTCTACCTCAAGATCTCGAGCTGTTTTGAGCCTGGGCTCCTAAACCACTGCGCCGGGCCGGCCCCGCCTGAACATTAACATGCAGCGGTGTCTCTCTGACATCACATATAGGGCACATTTTCAAATGACTCAGTTCAGTGAGGGTGAATATTGTGAGAGGAGAATTGGAAGAATGCGCCAATATGAGAATTTTGAGACATAGATCATATTAATATAAGTTCACATAGCTAGGAAACAATGCTAAACACTCAAAAAGGCCATTTATAAGATAGTTCCCCTTTAAATGTTTTTGTTTGGTTTGATGTGTGGGTTGGATTTCAGTGGGTATAGGGGGGGGGGGGGGGTTGTTACTGCTGGCCACAGCTCAGACTCCAAGAGGGTAGTCACGTCAAGTCAGCTTTATTTGTATAGCACATTTACAAACTAAAAGCCAAGTCAAAAAAAATGCTTCACACGATAAAAACACATACAGAAACAAGTAAAGAAAATGACATAAAAAGGTATTGTACATTTACACACAAGAAAATGAGATAAAAAGTCCAGAGTAATAGCGGACGTCGTATACAAGTGGCAGGCTAACTCTGGTCAAAGGCCAGGGGAAAGAGGTGCGTTTTGAGCAATGATTTAAAAGCCTCTAAGGCAGATCTTATGTGGGAGGCTGTTCCAGCAGCGAAGGCTCTATCTCCCCTAGTTTTAAGCCTGCAGCGACTGGTCAATGCCAACATACAACGCATTGCAGTAATCCAGCCGGGTCAAGATAAAGGCATGGATCACCCTCTCCAGATCCTTCTGAGAGAGGTATGGTTTGGTCTTGAGAGACGTCTGGAGACACTCACTCTATAATAAGTTACTAAACCCCCCCCCCCCCCCCCCAAAACGAATGTTTTAACATTCCCAGCTGTTGACCCCTCACAGTTTTAAACACAAAAGTATTTTACATTCATATATTGTCCTTGTTTTGTTCCTACCCCCCTCCCGTAGCCAACAAGAAGAAAGAGAAGGAGCGTCCTGAGATCTCTCTACCCTCTGACTTTGAGCACACCATCCATGTTGGCTTTGATGCTGTAACAGGAGAATTCACGGTGAGGATCCATCTATCTATCTGTAACGGATGGTACCGCGAAGCGCAGTCACGGGGGACTTCAGATGTTGTGAAGTGGCTGGGGCGAGTAGCGGTGCTATGGGTTAAACTCACTCTCACCCTTAAAAGACACATAGACACGTTGCAAAGCAGTGAATTCACTTCTTGGTATAGCGGTCTGTGCTGTTGCCCGTGGTGTGGGAGACCACGGGTTCGAAACTCCCTCGGGGCATAGAAGTTTAAGGTGATGATTAGGGTTGGGCATCGTTTGGATTTGAACGATTCCGGTTCCGGTTCCGATTCTCCGTTTCGATTCCTGTTCTAAACTATTCTCGGTTCCGATTCTTTGAGGTGCAGGTCAAAACAGGTCACAGCTTATTTAGCAGGAGATTTGTTTTATTTTTTGAAAAATCTTACATTTTTTTCATACTATTCACATTGTCAGTTGACTTGATACAGTTTCATTTGGTTGCTGTACTGTAACTAGGGTATTAATTAATTAATTAATCTCTCTCCCCCCTCTCTCTCTCTCTCTCTCTCTCTCTCTCTCTCTCTCCCCCTCTCCACAGGGCATCCCGGAGCAGTGGGCTCGCCTCCTCCAGACCTCCAACATCACTAAGCTGGAGCAGAAGAAGAATCCTCAGGCCGTCCTGGACGTCCTGAAGTTCTACGACTCCAAGGAGACGACCGTCAACAACCAGAAGTACATGAGCTTCACTTCAGGAGGTACAGCCGTCCGAGTCACAACGCTAGAGAGAGACGTTGCAGGTGTCTGAGTCACAACACTAGTAGAGCTGTTTCCCCGAAGCCTGTTTTTGGGCTTCGAACTTCGTCAGGGTTTTTCGAACGTTCGAACCTTCGTTTTTAATAATAATAAAAAAAAATCTATTTTATTTTTTATAAATATCCTCAAACTAAATCCTCAATTTGAATAAAGTCATTCATCTGATTAAATTAGTATTTTTTCTTTATTAAATCAACTTTCTTTAATGAATATAACTCATCAGTTTTAATACTATAATATTAGTGTAGCCTAATCGTTATCTGCAACTGTGAAGAAAAACCCCATTGGTTTAAACAGAATGAATAGACACATAAAAAAATATATAATAAATAATAATAAAAAATTCAAATGTTGAAAGTTAGAATTCGAATGCCAACATAATGAATGAAGGTCCAAATGTTCGAACGTTTGGGCTCAGCCCTAAACACTAGAGATATGTTACAGGTGTCCTTCATGCAGAATCACAACACTAGAGAGAGACCTTACAGGTGTCCTTCATGCAGAATCACAACACTAGAGAGAGACCTTACAGGTGTCCTTCATGCAGAATCACAACAGGAGGCTACTGATCCAGGTGCAGCATAGAGGCTACTGATCCAGGTGCAGCGTAGAGGCTACTGATCCAGGTGCAGCGTAGAGGCTACTGATCCAGGTGCAGCGTAGAGGCTACTGATCCAGGTGCAGCATAGAGGCTACTGATCCAGGTGCAGCATGATGCGTAGGGCTGAGCCCCAACGTTCGAATGTTCGGACCTTCGTTTGTTACGTTGGCATTCGAATTCTAAATCAACATTCGAATTTTTATTTTATTTTATAATTTTTTTTATGTGTCTATTCATCCTGTTTAAACCAATGGGGTTTTTCTTCACAGTTGCAGATAAAGATTAGGCTACACTAATATTATAGTATTAAAACTGATGAGTTATATTCATTAAAGAAAGTTGATTTAATAAAAAAAAAATACTCATCTAATCAGATTAATGACTTTATTCAAATTGAGGATTTAGTTTGAGGATATTTATATTAAAAGAATTGAATTATTTTTTAATTATTATTAAAAACGAAGGTTCAAAAACAGGCTTCGGGGAAACAGCCCTAGAGGCTACTGATCCAGGTGCAGGTTTCAGCTTCCTTATGGTGAAGAACCAACATGCTGAATCTCAGGTGCTGATCTGTGACCAGTGTGGTCACTACAGTACGTCTGATTAGAACACGTTCACAAGTTGTCACATAACTCTTTAAGCAGTGAATATTGTTGTCCATTCTAAAGTAAATAGAACATATACAGTAAGACAAACATGACAGTAATATACATTAATTAGGCTAAACATCCACATGCTAGTCACGAGCATTAGCATGATATCATAATGCTACAGCACCTGTAGCATGTTAGCTACAGCACCACAAGAGATGAGTTTAAACATGAACAGGTAAACTCACTTTTGCTATTTTCTCCGCCGTTGCCTACTGCAGCTTTAAGTTCTTAAATCGACCTGTTTTTCATAATCATATCATCATAAAAAAAAAAGTTTCCCCCCACATTGCTGCTCTAAGAACACATCTCCTCTCTGTTTCAGACAAATCAGCTCATGGGTTCATAGCAGCAAACACTCTGGTGAGTCACCTTGCTCTGCTCAGCTGATCCTAAACCAACTAGTGACCTCAGGTGGTGCATGTTGTGTGTTAGTGTCAGACATCAGGATATGTGGTGTTTTAGAACTCAGGACAATATGTAGCGTCAGACCTGATTGATTGATTGATTGATTGAAAACTTTATTAACAGATTGCAGAATGGGTACAATACGGTACGGCTCAATGCAAAACAAACTGCTAAGAGGATGCAGACCAGAGAGAGACTTTCATCTTGTTTACATCGGGGTCCCCCATTTTCAATTCATCATGACATTTATGACACACACAACAAACAATATATATACAATATATACATCCGAAGGGGAAGAAACTGTATGATACTGTATGCCGTGTCAGACCTCAGGATACTGTATGTCGTGTCAGACCTCAGGATATGTGTGCTGCTCTTGCCGGGAGCATGGATGATTGATCCGCCACTCCATCAGAGTTATGAGCCGTGTTCCCTGACCTCACATGACTGAGGTTTCAAATCAGGCCACTCGCTCGTCCTTCGTTGGTCATCTCTCCGAGCCATAGTGATTTGAAAGCAATCGTCTACACTTGTAATTAAAGAAAGGTTCTCACTTTATCATAATTTTTTTACAGGTAAGCAGCTACAATTAACACAATTACCAAAACGCTTTTATCCACTTTTGTTTCTTTTTGGGTGTGTACAGTATATCAAATACAGTATTTGAGGATTGTATTTATTTGGAAGTACAGATTTAGTCTAGTGAACCCATCAGTGCTGATGGCCTCCCACAATGCAATGCTTGTGTTTGTGAGACACTAGTTGCTTTGTAGTAGTTTGTGAGACATTGGTTGCTTTGTAGTAGTTTGTGAGACATTAATTGCTTTGTAGTAGGTTATGAGACATTGGTTGCTGTGTAGTAGTTTGTGAGACATTAATTGCTTTGTAGTAGTTTATGAGACATTGGTTGCATTGTAGTAGTTTGTGAGACATTGGTTGCTTTGTAGTAGTTTGTGAGACATTGGTTGCTTTGTAGTAGTTTGTGAAACATTGGTTGCATTGTAGTAGTTTGTGAGACATTGGTTGCTTTGTAGTAGTTTGTGAGACATTGGTTGCTTTGTAGTAGTTTGTGAGACATTAATTGTGAGACACTAGTTGCTTTGTATTAGTTTGTGAGACATTGGTTGCGTTGTAGTAGTTTGTGAGACATTGGTTGCTTTGTAGTAGTTTGTGAGACATTAATTGCGAGACACTAGTTGCTTTGTAGTAGTTTGTGAGACATTGGTTGCTTTGCAGTAGTTTGTGAGACATTGGTTGCTTTGTAGTAGTTTGTGTTTTTCACACAAGCAGCACTTTGTGTTTCTTCCTGCGACACGCAAACATTCACAAGCGTGCCATGACCTGGCGAGACGAACATTGAGACAAGCGTGGCTCGTGTTAAAATCTGTAGAGAGAAGGTGGAAAACTGGTGTGTGGTTAGAAGATGCAGAGCGGAGGGGTCTTGAGGGTGTGTAGTTAGAAGATGCAGAGCGTAGGGGTCTTGAGGGTGTGTAGTTAGAAGATGCAGAGCGAAGGGGTCTTAAGGTTGCTTTGTAGTAGTTTATGAGACATTGGTTGCATTGTAGTAGTTTGTGAGACATTGGTTGGTTTGTAGTAGTTTGTGAGACATTGGTTGCTTTGTAGTAGTTTGTGAAACATTGGTTGCATTGTAGTAGTTTGTGAGACATTGGTTGCTTTGTAGTAGTTTGTGAGACATTGGTTGCTTTGTAGTAGTTTGTGAGACATTAATTGCGAGACACTAGTTGCTTTGTATTAGTTTGTGAGACATTGGTTGCTTTGTAGTAGTTTGTGAGACATTGGTTGCTTTGTAGTAGTTTGTGAGACATTAATTGCGAGACACTAGTTGCTTTGTAGTAGTTTGTGAGACATTGGTTGCTTTGTAGTAGTTTGTGTTTTTCACACAAGCAGCACTTTGTGTTTCTTCCTGCGACACGCAAACATGACCTGGCGAGACGAACATTGAGACAAGCGTGGCTCGTGTTAAAATCTGTAGAGAGAAGGTGGAAAACTGCTGCGTACTAAAACACATTATTTACATTACGAGTGAGGAAATAATGTACAGATTTACAAGTTTTTTTCCCTCTGCAGTAGCGTACCGTGCTGCACCCATTTTAGCACAGTAGTTTCTCTAGTTTAGATGAGGCTAGAGGCATACTGGTTAGGCAGCCTGACGTACACCAGTAAGGTGTTTTGGGTGGAACAGTAAAGGTGTATTGGGTGGAACAGTAAGGTGTTTTGGGTGGAACAGTAAAGGTGTTTTGGGTGGAACATTAACACTTTGGATGCCACGCCTCCCCGTCTCAAAACCTTGTTGCGTGCCACTACCCACTTCAATGATAATCTGGCCGTCGCTTATCAATGACTTGTTTGCAGTCAACATTGTCGAAACGGATTGTTTTTTAATCGGTTCATTTCCGTTTTATACCATTTTGAAAAACGCTAGTTTCTTGAAACTTCCAGAAGATTTCAGAAGATTCTGTGATAAACGCCCTTTACTGTAATACACAAAACACATTGTAATTTTTCGGCCTATTTATGAATTGTTTTCAAATAAACGCTAGATTATCGATAGTAAATGTGTACTTATGCACGCTATAGAAGCGGGCTGAAAAATCGAATCTCTTATTTCCTGATCGCACGCACACACACACACACACACACACACACACACACACACACACACACACACACACACACACACACACACACACACACACACACACACACACACACACACACACACACACACAGGGCCCATGTTGATATCTCTGTGAAAAAAGCTCTGATTATCCTAAGACTGGTAAAATAGATTCCTTACCTCAGATCAGATGTTCTCCAAAAAGATTATTCCAATTCCTGATCGCCATTCCAAATTTCGATCGCGTTTATTGATCCAATGCTGGGTGGTCGAAACACCGATTCCACGCTGTTCTGATGGTCCAGAATGAATCCGATCATCTCGGGTGACTTGTCTGAGAAGTAAAATGAGGAAGCAGGATTTTTTTTCCCGCATACTTTTCATTCAGCCTAATCCAATGGGGTGCAGTACCACAGGGAGAGACGATAGGGGGCGGTATTTTCCCAATGAAGCTCAGGGAGAGTTCCAGTGGTAACGGGAGGCTAGATTGATGAAATATGAATGGAAATCGCTTAACCCCCTGAGGTCTAGAGTTTCTAGCTCCACCTTCTCA
>NC_140172.1:133058751-133083751 GCF_963971535.1 Notolepis coatsorum
ATGCACAGGGGGAGAGAGAGAGAGAGAGAGAGAGAGAGAGAGAGAGAGAGAGAGAGAGAGAGAGAGAGAGAGAGAGAGAGAGAGAGAGAGAGAGAGAGAGAGAGAGAGAGAGAGAGAGAGAGAGAGAGAGAGAGAGAGAGAGAGAGAGAGAGAGAGAGAGAGAGAGAGAGAGAGAGAGAGAGAGAGAGAAGAGGGAGAGAGAGGAAGAGGGAGAGAGAGGAAGAGAAAGAAAGAGGGAGATACAGACAGAGAGAAAGAGAAAGCTCCCGTCTGGTAGAGATTTGGGCTCTACTGAGCCTACCTTTCTAGTTGAAACGTTGCAATTTTTACATCATGCGTAAGCTGTCAACTAACTAGACAGAAAGAAAGAAAGAAAGAAAGATAGAAAGAAAGAAAGAAAGAAAGAAAGAAAGAAAGAAAGAAAGAAAGAAAGAAAGAAAGAAGAAAGAAGAAAGAAAGAAAGAAAGAAAGAAAGAAAGAAAGAAGAAGAAAGAAAGAAAGAAAGAAGAGATAGAGGGAGAGAGGGGGAGAGGGGGAGAGAGGGATATAGAGGAAGAGAAAGAAAGAGGGAGATACAGAGGAGAGATGGATGGAGAGAGGGAGATATAGATAGACATGAAACCTAGGTATGTAATTTCATCTTTCCTTGTGACAATATTGTCACCCACTGTACAAGACTGTACAAGAAATTCCTTCTGTAATGTACTGATTTCTTTTGATTTCTCTGTTTGAGAGAGAGAGAGTGTGTGTGTGTGCAGGGGAGTAGCTGGGGGGGGGGGGTTAGGATGATTCCAAGGGCCCAGCAAATGCCCCAAATTTTTTTATAGATTGGGGGCCCCACATTTTTTAATAGATTGGGGGCCCACAAATTGATTCTTTCATGGGTACCAGAATCTCCAGCTACGACCCTGTGAGCGCACCTTTCTACTCTAGAGAGCTGTCATCACCGTGATGCGCGCTTGAATGAACTGCGAGATAACTCATAACTCGTACACACACGCACTCTGTCTCTGCCATACAGTAGTTATGTTGTTTTAGCGCGACGTGGGTATACATAAATTGGCGTTCCGTCGGGTCCCGTGTATTCTCGAGAATGATAATAATAATAATGCAGGACCTCTTCAGATTATATTATCAACGACAGACAGTGAGAAACACAACCCCCCCCCCTCTCGCGCTGAAGAATATGCATATTAGATCACTCAGTGATTAACACCTATGCGCTGTTTGTGTGTGCGCGCGTCCATGTATGTGCGTTTCGTGACGCGATGTAGTTCTTATCGCAAATGGAGATTATTACAATCATACCATCTAGCAAGAATTAAACGTATTTACAAGTCGTATTAGGTTTAGAAATGGCAATTTTTTTTTTTATCGATTTCTGAAAAGATGTCCTTTTTGAGCATTTAAGAGGGATTCTAATTCTTTTGTTGTCCGCCGACGGGTTCAAAGCTCCAGCGTGACCCCTAAGGGTAAAAAAAAAAACGATTAAAAACGAGATTTCCCGTCCGTGGCACTCAACGGTCGGCATGAAATAACGAGAATTCTCGTCCGTGGCACTCAAAGTGTTAATGTGTTTTGGGTGGAACAGTAAGGTGTTTTGGGTGGAACAGTAAGGTGTTTTGGGTGGAACAGTAAAGGTGTTTTGGGTGGAACAGTAAAGGTGTTTTGGGTGGAACAGTAAGGTGTTTTGGGTGGAACAGTAAAGGTGTTTTGGGTGGAACAGTAAAGGTGTTTTGGGTGGAACAGTAAAGGTGTTTTGGGTGGAACAGTAAAGGTGTTTTGGGTGGAACATTAAGGTGTTTTGGGTGGAACATTAAGGTGTTTTGGGTGGAACATTAAGGTGTTTTGGGTGGAACATGAATGTGTCTTGGACCCTCCTCAGAACCGCCTGCTCTCCTCTGGACCTCCCGTCAGCCTCAGAACCTGCAGCGCCGTGTTCGACAAGGTAACGTCCTCCACCTTTACCTGCACCAGCTGCACATGCCTGTGGTATATTATACATGACATGCTGTCATACAGAGTTATACGGGTTATATGCAGGTTTTGATTGATTGATTGAAAATTGTATTAACAGATTGCAGAATGGGTACAACACAGTACGGCTCAATACAAAACAATTGTTAAGGGGATGCAGACCAGAGAAAGACTTTCGTCTTGTTTACATCAGGGTCCCCCATTTTCAATTCATCATAACATATTATGACATACATGACATACAGATATACAGTACTGTTACATTTATGACATACAAGATATAAAAATATACAGTACTGTTTAACAGAGATCCTAGCAGAAAATATATACATTCGAGGGGGAGGAAACTGTACATTAGGAGGGGGTCTGTGGGTGGGGGGGGTTTGGACATTTACGGGGGCCAGTTTCTAATTGCAGCCTCCCGTAGGTGCTCTTTGAGAACTGTTTTGAAGGTGGGTAGGGATTCACATTTTTTTTACGGCTGTGGGTAGGGCGTTCCACATTGTTGTGGCATAATTGCGAAATGTGTTTAGTCCTTTGTTTGAGCCGAATCTGGGTTTAACATGATTTGTGGAATTCTCTCTGGTGTTGTGGTCGTGGTATTCACTGACCTTTGGGAAGTATTTCGACATGTACATGGGTGGTGGTGTATAAGTAGGTGTATATAGAAGGAGTATATGCAGGTATATTCAGACAGATATGGATATACAGTATATATATATTAGATTAGATTGGAGTGCAAATGTAACAGTAAAGTGCAACAGTAATATACAATGTACAGGTGATTAAACTGGATATAAACTATATAAATGAGTACTACTGAGTAATAGTGCTAATCAGATGTATGTACAGAGTTGTAGTACAATAAATACGGTATATAAAGTAAATAAAGTATATCTGGTAAATATAAATGTATATATATATATTAAGGCTGTCAAAGTTAACGCTGTAATCACACAATTCTTTTAACGCCACAATTTTTTTTATCGTGAGATTAACGTTTATAAAAAAAATATATATATATATATTTTCTTTTTACTAGACTTCACTCAGGTGTACAAAATGTTTTGAACTGTTCCAATCGTTTTATCTGCCTACCTCGGCTGAGTATTTAAACCCCGCCCGCACGGCTCGGAACTACACCATTCCCAGTGGAGTGCAATACCCGCTGGAAGGCGTAGGCGGCGGTATTTGCCCTTTTGCGAGCTCAGACCCATTCCCAACGATAACATCAGGCTGGATGGATGAAAATGAATGGATATTGCTAATAAAAGAAATAACGATTAAAACCAGACTATACTCGTGATTGGCGCTCAAGCGATGGCGAGTTAACCCGACTATCATCGTGACTGGCGCTGAATGAGTTAATTTGTAAAACATCTTTTTTTTAAATAAATATAACATTTATTTAAAGATGTGTGTGACTGTGTATATGTGTATATGTTCTAAATAAATAATAATAATAACTATTTGTATAGCACCTTTCATACAGGGGATTGCAGTTCAAAGTGCTTTACATCAGTAAGATGTAAATAATAATAAAGTAATAATAATACATAATTTATTTATTAAATATTAAGTTTGGATAATTTTTTTTACAACTGAGGTAGGTAGATTACATTTTTAGAGACTAAAGTACTGAAAAAAGGTACCGTTGGGTACCGGTATCGGTTCAAATGTGAAAGGTACCCATCCCTAGCGATACCGCCTTGCGGCCGCTATTGCACTCCATTTGAAACAATGTCGTTTCTTTTCTCTACCGAGCTGCGGCGTGGGGGGCGGGTTCTAAACACTCCGGCAAGACAAGCGGTCACCACGGTTGCCTCGACGAGTTCATCCGCCCGCATGTCCCTGTGCAATGCTGGATAACGTGGGACAGACTACCGCGACCAGTATTTGGAATGGCGATCAGATAATTGGATTATTCTTTTTGCAGTACATTATTTATAAGGTAAGGACTCATTATTATCAATATTGCGTTGATCCGATACTTTTTTTTCCCTCCGCGATTGCAGCCTGTGTGTGTGTGGCGTTGGCTGCGATAGACGCACGGAGGGACGGTTTCCCCCTGTCCCCTTTCGTGCATGTATGAGGACAAATAATACCGATAATCTAGCGTTGATTTCAGGATGATTCGATAATCAGGCGAAAAATGGCAACGTGATAAGTGGATTTCACTAAAGGGCTTTTTGACAGAGTTCCCTGGGATTACACAGGAACACTCTACAACTATACTCATATTCACCACGGTATTAAACGGAAATGTATAGATGAAAAAATTATCAGTTTTTTGCACGTTGACCGGAAGAAACCCACTGACAATCGACGGCGTTATTAGATCCATAGCTATAATATAAAATATAGGTTTAGCTCTACAAACAAGGTGAGCACTTACATGGGGTTAATGGGTGGTAAGGCCTATGCACTTCCCGGAAGGGGTGTGGCAGACAATTTGTTAAGGTAGATTTAGAACAGATAAAAAATATGCGATTAATTTGCGATTAATCACGAGTTAACTATGGACAATCATGCGATTAATCAGATTAAATATTTTAATCGATTGACAGCCTTAATATATATATATGGTATATAGATATACGGCTGAAAATAAAGGAAGTAGGGCTGAGGCAAGGGAAAGCAAGGGAACTTCCTCAGACTGACCTCTGACCTACGCCCCCCTTCCCGCCCGCCCAGCCGGGAGCCAAAACAACGTCAACAGAGCCCCCGATAGCTCCCCCCGTGTCTGAAGAGGAGGATGAGGAGGAGGAGGAAGAGGAGGAGGAGGAAGAGGAGGAGGATGAGGACGAACTTCCCCCGGTTATTGCCCCCCGACCGGAGCATACAAAATCTGTGAGTTGTTACACTTTAACCACCGCCTCCCTCTCAGATCTACACTTTAACCATCTCCTCCCTCTCAGATCTACACTTTAACCATCTCCTCCCTCTCAGATCTACACTTTAACCACCTCCTCCCTCTCAGATCTACACTTTAACCATCCCCTCCCTCTCAGATCTACACGCGATCGGTCCTGGAGCCGCTGAAACCTCCCGCTCCGGTCCTGGAGGCGCTCACTCCCCCGGAGTCGCAGGTCCAGCCTGACAACACGTCCAGCACCCTGTACCGCCACACCGACCGGCAGCGCAAGAAGTCTAAGATGACGGACGAGGAGATTCTGGAGCGGCTCAGTACGTCTCGTCTTCTTCTCCCCCTGTGTGGCTCAGATCACTGAACCCTTTCATTTCATCATCATCATCATCATCATCCTTTATTTATTCTCAAAATTACAATTGAGGTCACCCTCAATTTCAATGTAGTCGAGACTTTACAGACATTTCAATGCACACATTTCTAAATCAAATCAAATAATTTTTTTTTAAGAGGATTTCACTAGGGATGCCCCGATCACGTTTTTTGCCACCGATACCGATCACCGATCGTCGTGAGCCATATCGGCCGATACCGATCCGATACCGATCATTTTTGATTAAAAAAATTATTACAAATTATTTTATATAATTTTTTCTTTTTTAATAAAATATATATATTATATAATTAGACTTGTACTTGTATTATCTGCGAGACATCGCCACCATGCAACAAGTCAAAATGCTCGCTATCTGCAAACAGCTCCACTGTCTGTGTGTACTGAGTAGCCTCCAGCTACGGCCAGAATTCTCCGGCGCTGCAGCTGGACCCTAGTATTGGTATAAATCACATTCAGCAAGCCCTCAGCTTGAATATGCATCGAATCAATGTTATAAGACATTGATATCAGGAGCTATCTGTAGCTGCTGCTAGCCGGCTATATAACGTTAAGACGACGCCTCAGTGAACTATTTAGTTCAATGGGACATTTAGTTTTAAACAGTGAACTAACGCGAGCTAGCTAACGTGAGCTAACAGAGGTATCAACATGCACTACTAGACTTGCTGGAGCATTTGTTGATATCAGGAGCTATCAGTAGCTAGCCGGCTAGATACCGGTTAGACAATGCCTACTAAAAGTGAATAGTTGACTGGGTAATTTTGTTTAAACAGTAACGATAGCTAGGTAGCTAACGTTAGCTCACGTCGAATGCACTATAGACTCGAGCAGAGCCTCCTCTCAGTCCTGTGTTTACAAACTGTACACGGGTGCGGGCGGGACAAGGGAGGAGGAGCAGCGGCAGTTTGCAGGTCCTGTGTGTCTGAGACAGACAGCGAGTGAGATCTCCGCTTGATCGGTTTCCGCGATCGGTGAATATGACTCATTATCGGAATCCACCGATCGCATATTTATACTGATTATCGGCCGATAACGATCGGTGGCCGATCGATCGGGGCATCCCTAGATTTCACCCATCTAATGAACACACTAGACTAGACAAATATCAAGATGTATCAAACAGTGGACCAATCGCATGCTTTTGCAGAGGACAAGAAGCATTCAGTCGACTCCTTCAGACATTAAGCACCCCCCACAGCCCAAATGGAATAAAAAAGAAAAGAAAAGAAAAGAAAAACTATTTAAAAAAAAATTTAAATCTTTTTAGTCGACTAATAGTCGACTAACGGCGATGTGTGCGTAACCCGTGCATACGATCATTTCTAAGCAAAGTGTGGGACTTATCAATTTGAACGTGTGCTTGACTTTGTGCGTATATTTACACACAGCTCCGACCGTGTGCGTACCTGGCGCCCGGTGGTAGAATATGAAGACTACAACGCGGAAATAAGCTTCCGTGCATTAGTTTCAACACTGGCGTGTTCTGTAGTATGACCCGTAATTCATTATAGTTCATTGTAAAATAGCGACAGTTATGGTCAAACCCTATAAATATAGCATTTGGAATAAGTCTTTCTTTCCGAATGAATGCAGCATGGTTTATATATAGGGTTATCGGAATACTATGGGGTGCACTGACTGGGCTCCGCGGGGAACTGTTTTCAGAGATAGCAGATAGGAATGAATGAATGAGGGGCAGTCTAATTGCCGAGAGAACATAAAAAATATTAACTAGAGTCCGCTATACCCGAGACACCTCCTTCATTTGTACCCAATTTGAGACCGAAATTGGAGCGTGGAACAAAACGCACAAATGCCATCCCCAAGCACATTCAAGTCAGTCTCCACTCTCGGGTGTTTGGCCACCGGCACGGTCCATCGTGATATTGGAGATGGATAGAGCAATAGACTGTTACTGTACCACCTATGTAGCTGTCAAAGCTCCATCACAAATGCAGTTATGTGAATAGAAAGGTTCTTGTATATGCTCTCGTATTATTGTTTATATAGGCTACCTAATACCGACATCAAAATAGATTGTATGCCTCTACAAATCATATGCAGGTAGAAACTTTACGGAAAATCCGTCGCGATTTGGAATGAAATTGACGGAGAACTTTAATCCTTGGGTATTAATCGAACAAAACGAAGAAAAAGCAGTCATATTCCAACATGGTTATTAATGACACCAATGGCAAACAGTGGTTAACAGTCTTTATTAGTGTTTGCGCTGCCCAGGCAGCAATGGTCTTAGGAAGTTAATAGATATCATATCCGACTGTTTCCGACATCACCGTGTACACGTCTGTCAGCCTGTCGTGTATTTCTCCCAGGCGTTTGCTCGGCTTAGTCCACTTTTGCACATTTCATGGGGGTGTTTCATTACCATATATGGTTAATTATGGGCGGTTCTATATGCAAATACGTAAAACCGTGCACGAGCGTGGAGCGTAGATCAAGTGATATTTATCAACACAGTACTTCAGGGCTGTACGCTAAGCTTTTTCACTAGGGGCACACTTGCCCCTAAATGAGAAATTTAGGGGCAAAAAATATTTTTTAGGGGCAAATTTTTAAATAACAATTTTACCATTATTTATATCGATTGTTTTTATATAATTTTTTTTTAATAAAATATATATATTATATAATCATACTTGTAGTTGTATTATCTGCGAGACATCGCCACCACGCAACAAGTCTAAATGCTCGCTATATGCAACCAGCTCCACTGTCTGTGTGTACTGAGTAGCCTCCAGCTACGGCCAGGATTCTCCGGAGCTGCAGCTGGGCCCTATACTGTAGCCTCCAGCTACGGCCAGGATTCTCCGGCGCTGCAGCTGCTCCCTATTGACTATATTCAGCGTGCCCTCAGCTCGAATACGCATCGACTCAGTGTTATAAGACATTGATATCAGGACGGAGCTATCTGAACTATTTAGTTTAAAACCTGTTCCACCCCAGGTGAAATCTGCATAAAATGTATACCTATGGTAAATGGAATATTGCTCCACTTCTACAAGGGCTATTTGCATATTCTTGGTATCTAGGAACATCTATGGACCTCAATGAATGTATTCTCAGTGTAAGAAATATTGTGTCTATTACTAGGCTTGCTTAAATTCTGATGAAACAAAGGAAAATATGAATTATGATTTTTCTTTTCATCTTTGACAGTGAATAAAACCATGATAATAATGACCAAACTTAAAAAACTGCCACTGAGCTAATTCAGTACCCTCTTGAGATCATGTGTACAAAAGATCTAAGGAAATTAATAAAGGGAAGATGATAAAATTGAAGGTTTTGTATATACAGTACTGAATTCTCCCATCCGGACCAATGCAATTTGAAATATTATTATAGAATATAGAATATATGCTTATACATTACCTTATTATAGCCAATTCGCACATTTATATATATATACATATAGTATCTTTCAAATGGCCGAGTTCAATTTGGATATAGTATCACCAGGCATGTATAATAACATATACAGATATTTAATGTAATCGACTGTACTTTTTTATTTCTCCCACAGTGTAATCATTTTGTAACTAATTTCAGATCTAATTATTCCTACATGATTACAATAGTGTGGAGAAACTGACTGCGTTTCAATATTTGTCAAAAACGTTACCTTTTGTAGCTTATTATCGCGAATCATAACAATTATTGATATGATTCATTCAGAATGCCTAACTTTGAACGACCATAGCGGACCATGGGAAGTGTAGTTTTGAGAAATTCCGACGCTGGCAGATAGCTGGCGATGCGCTCTTCAAAATGGCCGCAAAAAAACTACAATTACCATGGTTCAACATTTCCATTTACGCTTCAGCGTCAAAAACGCGAGTGAAAAATAAAAACTTAAAATGATATAAACTCACTTTTAACCTATTGCTAAACTATTGCCAACCTAACGTTTTACATTCTACATGTATTTGTGACATAGTAGTGATAATAATACTTGAAAACGTTTGATTTTAAAAACGTTAAATTATTGCAGCACTCATAAAAATACTAATATATGATAATAATGTCAAAAAGGGGTCGGTACCGTGGCCGTGGGGTGGAACAGGTTAATGGGACGTTTCGTTTTGAACAGTAAGCTAACGCAAGCTATCATGCACTACTAGACTTACTGGAGCATTTGTTGATAGCTATCAGTAGCTAGCCGGCTGGCAGGCTCACCGAGGTCCCAGTGTTTACAACAGCCACGGGTGCGAGAGGGCTGGAGGAGAAGCAGATGCCACATCTCTCTCCGTGTGTCTGAGTTCAGTTCAGTTCGGCTCACTATAGGAGGTCGAACAACGCGTCGAAAATATGAAGCAATACTAACTTTACTTTTCTTCATAGCTAAATCAGACAGTCAGCCAGTCTATCAGAGTGAGTGCTCAGTCGATTGTTCCCGCTGATCATACCTGCTGACTGCTCACTGCTCAGCTCGCGTGAGTGACGTCATGGCGTCATCACACGCCTTGGATAATTTAGGAGTGAAATGCGAATCCAAGGCTTGAAAGCACTACTCGCAAGCCCGCCCCCAGATAATATTTACCAATCGCAACGGCCAATTAAAGGGGCAATTCGCGACGATATCATCGCAGCGTACAGCCCTGTACTTGCAGGTGTGCGTGGGACACGTCTACGCACGTGTGATAAATCCAGATTTTTCTGTGCGTACACACATTCTAAATTCTGTGCTTAAGAACGAAAATAGAACACTTTCTAAGAACTGTTGATAAATGAGGGCCCAGGGCTGTACGACTGTATAAGAGGTTGAATAAAATTATGTGTCATATAAACTAAGTTAAATATAGCTCAATAGATAGATATAGTACTATTTTAACTAAAAATAAAGTAGGAATAGCTATGTATTTATGTGTGTGTGTGTTGTGTGTGTATGTGTGTGTTGTGTGTGTTGTGTTGTGTTGTGTGTGTTTGACTTGATGTACATAAGTCACACAAGATTCAACAATGGTGTCTCTGTCCCACAGGAAGCATCGTGAGTGTCGGGGACCCCAAGAAGAAGTACACACGCTTCGAGAAGATAGGACAAGGGTGAGTCAGTCTTAGGCTTAGAGAAGATAGGACAAGGGTGAGTCAGTCTTAGGCTTAGAGAAGATAGGACAAGGGTGAGTCTGTCTTAAGCTTAGAGAAGATAGGACAAGGGTGAGTCTGTCTTAGGCTTCGAGAAGATAGGACAAGGGTGAGTCTGTCTTAGGCTTCGAGAAGATAGGACAAGGGTGAGTCTGTCTTAGGCTTCGAGAAGATAGGACAAGGGTGGGTCTGTCTTAGGCTTCGAGAAGATAGGACAAGGGTGAGTCTGTCTTAAGCTCCGAGAAGATAGGACAAGGGTGGGTCTGTCTTAGGCTTCGAGAAGATAGGACAAGGGTGAGTCTGTCTTAGGCTTCGAGAAGATAGGACAAGGGTGAGTCTGTCTTAGGCTTCGAGAAGATAGGACAAGGGTGGGTCTGTCTTAGGCTTCGAGAAGATAGGACAAGGGTGAGTCTGTCTTAAGCTTCGAGAAGATAGGACAAGGGTGAGTCTGTCTTAGGCTTCGAGAAGATAGGACAAGGGTGAGTCTGTCTTAAGCTTCGAGAAGATAGGACAAGGGTGGGTCTGTCTTAGACTTTGAGAAGATCAAAAGGAACAGCTAGGGGTCAAAGGGAACAGCTAGGGGTCAAGAGGAACAGCTAGGGGTCAAGAGGAACAGCTATGGGTCAAGAGGGACAGCTAGGGGTCAAGAGGAACAGCTAGGGGTCAAGAGGAACAGCTAGTGGTCAAGAGGAACAGCTAGGGGTCAAGAGGGACAGCTAGAGGTCAAGAGGAACAGCTAGGGGTCAAGAGGGACAGCTAGGGGTCAAGAGGAACAGCTAGGGGTCAAAGGGAACATCTAGGGGTCAAAGGGAACAGCTAGGGGTCAAAGGGGAACAGATAAGGGTCAAGGGGAACAGATAAGGGTCAAGGGGAACAGCTAGGGGGTCAAAGGGGAACAGATAGGGGTCAAGAGGAACTGCTAGGGGTCGGCAGCAGGTCTGTTTCGGACGTGTATCACAAGGTTCCAAGGAAAAGTAATGGAATTTGGAAATTTTGTTTTCCAGGCCAAGAAAAGTGATGGAAATGATAAATGTCCAAACGGTTTTGTAAATGTCAAGGATAATGTCTTCATAGTCTAGACTTCACCCAGTCAAATGAGAAATGACCGTTATCTCAGAGGGAATAATAAACCAGTTACCACCGGAATACTAGTTCCAGGTGATTGTTGTAGCCTTGGACACTCAAATCAACGTTTTAATAAACAATACAAATTATCAATTGAACATAGATGTTGAAAAATAGATACTAGAAGTTGTCATTAAATTCATGGAATTGAATTAACAATAAACCATGTTATTAGTTATGTTATACCAAATCATTCCATCCACTTTCAGTATTCATTGGAAGTCAACATCAGTGGATATTATCTTTCAAATCAAGACTGGGGAGACGGAGACAGAGACAGACAGAGAGGGAGGGAGAAAGAGAGACAGAGAGAGAGACAGACAGATAAACGGAGAGAGAGAGACAGAGGACAGAGAGACAGAAACAGAGAGGCAGAGAGAGACAGAAACAGAGAGAGGCAGAGAGAGACAGAGACAGATACAGAGAGAAACAGAGACAAAGATAGAGGACAGACTAGCTTCAGTAAACTAAACCTCCATTAGTGGTTTCATACTATATGTGTCACCTTTCATCTTAAAAATAAAGTACTTATTTTAGTTGCATAGATTTTATAGATCAGGTGAAAACAAGTTGACTAAATATTTATATACTTCAGAAATAATAGTTGTACTTAGCAATAATAATAGTAATACAGGTAGATATATAAATATATGAGCAGACATTACCTCATATAGAGCAAAGGAGGGAGGGGGAGGGGGGGCTGAGAGAAGAAAGAGGAGAGGAAATGAGAAATGTATCCAGGAATGACTGAGAGCCAGATCAGCTCTTTCTCTCTCTCTCTCTCTCTCTCTCTCTCTCTCTCTCTCTCTCTCTCTCTCTCTCTCTCTCTCTCTCTCTCTCTCTCTCTCTCTCTCTCTCTCTCTCTCTCTCTCTCTCTCTCTCTCTCTCTATCTCTATCTCTATCTCTCTCTCTCTCTCTCTCTCTCTCTCTCTCTCTCTCTCTCTCACTATATATATATATATTTATCTCTCTCTTTCTCTCTCTCTCTCTCTCTCTCTCTCTCTCTCTCTCTCTCTCTCTCTCTGTGTTTGCACATTGTTGTATTTCACCCAGTAGGTATGGGAGTTTTGAGTTATTTGCCATGTTTTCAAAGTCTCTTTTAAAGTGTTTGCAATTTGTGGAACGTATATGTCTCTGATGTCTTTGTATAGTGGGCAGGTTGTTAAGAAGTGTAGCTCGGTTTCCACCTCTTCTTGTGTGCAGTGGGTGCATAGTCTGTCTTCTCTTGGGAGCCAGGGCCCTCATTTATCAACGTTGCGTACGCACAGATATGTGCGCAACCCGTGCGTACGATTGTTTCTAAGCAAAGTGTGGGACTTATCAATTTGAATGTGTGCTTGACTTTGTGCGTATATCTACGCACAGCTCCGGCTATATGAATATTGCAACGCGGAAATAAGCTTCCGTGCATTAGTTTCAAAACTGCCGTGTTCAACTTCTGTATGACCCGTAATTCATTATAGCTCATTGTAAAATAGCGACAGTAGTGTAATTATAACGGGCTCACGCGCGAACAAGAGGTTGGCCTGCTTGTTTGGCACGGGGGGGGGGGGGGCAGACGCAGAACACCCACCTCCAAACGCGATTAAATATTGTTTCAAATAAAAAGCGAAATACTATTATTTTGTGTGTCATGTTTCCCGCAACGAAATGCTTTCTACTTCAATTTGTTGGTTAGAATAGATTACCTCCGTTGAAACTTCACTGAGACTGTGAGCTCCGCGCACAGACGTGATAATAATAATAATAACAATAATAATAATAGCTTCATTTTATATAGCGCCTTTCAAGAGACCCAAGGTCGCTTTACATAGATAGGGGGGGGGAATAACAAAGTAACAAACATAGTGGACAGACACAACATATAAATATGATGATGGAATTCATTCAAGTCCTCTCCACCCTCGGGGTCTTTGCCACCGGCACGGTCCATCGTGATATCGGAGATGGATCGAGCAATAGACTGTTACTGTAGCTGTCAAAGCTCCATCACAAATGCAGTTATGTGAATAGAAAGGGATTCCACTCAGTGATGCACATTTATTTGCCTGATTCATGTCGTTGCTGAATACCGGGAGGAAAGGCATGCTGCATGTTTTCAATTCATTAAATAAAACGGATACTTTTTGCAAGGGTTTACTGACTGTCATACAAATAATCAACCAACTACATACTGTAACTTTTCAGTGCACATTCTTATTTACATTGCTCCCGCAGACCCGCACACAGACATGATGGAATTCAAGTTCAAGTTTGTATTGATCACATATAGGCAGGCTACACATGGCGTATAGGCTACATCATACATGGCAGTGAGATTCATTGTTCTTGTATATGCTCTCGTATTATTGTTTATATAGGCTACCCAATACCGACATCAAAATAGATTGTATGCCTCTACAAATCATATGCAGCAGGTAGAAAATTGACAAAATCCGTCACGATTTGGAATAAAATTGAGGAGTACTTTAATCCCTGGGTATTAATCGAACGAAACGGAAAAAGGCAGTCATATTCCAGCACGGTCTTTATTAGTTAATATGGTCTTTAAGTTAATAGATATCATATCCGACATCACCGTACGTGTACATGTCTGTCAGCCTGTCACGTATTTCTCCCATAACACGCTTCGCTCGGCTTAGTCCATTTTTCCACATTTCATGGGTGTGTTCCATTACCGTATATGGTTAATTACGGGCGGTGCTATATGCAAATACTTAAAATCGACCCGTGTACGCACGTGTTATGAATCCCGATTTTTCTGTGCGTACACACATTCTAAATTCTGTGCTTAAGAACAAAAATAGAACACTTTCTAAGAATTGTTGATAAATGAGGGCCCAGGTCTGCCTATGGCTGCCTTTCTCGATGGCTAGGCTGTGCTCGCTGAATCTGTACCTAGTCAAGGATCTTCTTAGTTTTGGGTCAGTCACAGTGCTTAGGTTTTCTGCCGCTGTGTACTCTCTCTCTGTTTAGGGCCAAATAGCATTTCAATTTGCTCTGGTTTTGGGTTGATTATTTCCAATGTGTCAGATAGTTTCTTTTTGTTTTCTTATAATTTGGTTTAGTCCAGTGTGGCTCTGCTTGTGTTTGTGAGCAGAGTCCCAGAACCAACTGGCTGAGTGGGCATCTCTCAAGGGTCTCTCTCTCTCTCTCTCTCTCTCTCTCTCTCTCTCTCTCTCTCTCTCTCTCTCTCTCTCTCTCTCTCTCTCTCTCTCTCTCTCTCTCTCTCTCTCTCTCTCTCTCTCTCTCTCTCTCTCTCTCTCTCTCTCTCTCTCTCTCTCTCTCTCTATCTCTCTCTCTCTCTCTCTCTCTCTCTCTCTCTCTCTCTCTCTGAGTTGTAATGGATTTACCTGGATAATAGAAAGTCATTGGATTCCAGAAAATAGTAAATACTTTTAGCCCTTTTCAGATAAACAACGACGTTACCAACCAAATCAGATTACATGATGAGTGAATGGTGAGTATTCCAGTGGCTTGCACTAGTGGTTCGAGTGTGAAGTACTCAGTAATCTATGAAAGTACCTGGGTGTAGAGTTGAGTTACAGAGCTCTCTGTCAGGTATTAGTTCCAGAGCAAACAAGCGGTCTGCTGCATTATTTATATACTGACACGCTGGTGTAGCTAACAGCAGGGGGCTTGTAGCTAACAGCAGGGGGCTTGTAGCTAACAGCAGGGGCTTGTAGCTAACAGCAGGGGGCTTGCAGCTAACAGCAGGGGGTTTGTAGCTAACAGCAGGGGGCTTGTAGCTAAAAGCAGGGGGCTTGTAGCTAACAGCAGGGGGCGTGTAGCTAACAGCAGAGTGTAGCTAACAGCAGGGGGCTTGTAGCTAACAGCAGGGGGCTTATAGCTAACAGCAGGGGGCGTGTAGCTAACAGCAGAGTGTAGCTAACAGCAGGGGGCTTGTAGCTAACAGCAGGGGCTTGTAGCTAACAGCAGGGGGATTGTAGCTAACAGCAGGGGGCGTGTAGCTAACAGCAGAGTGTAGCTAACAGCAGGGGGCGTGTAGCTAACAGCAGAGTGTAGCTAACAGCAGGGGGCTTGTAGCTAACAGCAGGGGGCTAACAGCAGGGGGATTGTAGCTAACAGCAGGGTGTAGCTAACAGCAGGGGGCGTGTATCTGACAGCAGGGGGCGTGTAGCTAACAGCAGGGGCGTGTATCTGACAGCAGGGGGCATGTATCTGACAGCAGGGGGCTTGTAGCTAACAGCAGGGGGCGTGTATCTGACAGCAGGGGGCTTGTAGCTAACAGCAGGGGGGGTGTATCTGACAGCAGGGGGCGTGTATCTGACAGCAGGGGGCTTGTAGCTAACAGCAGGGGGCGTGTATCTGACAGCAGGGGGCTTGTAGCTTACAGCAGGGGGCGTGTATCTGACAGCAGGGGGCTTGTAGCTAACAGCAGGGGGCGTGTATCTGACAGCAGGGGGCGTGTATCTGACAGCAGGGGGCTTGTAGCTAACAGCAGGGGGCGTGTATCTGACAGCAGGGGGCTTGTAGCTAACAGCAGGGGGCGTGTATCTGACAGCAGGGGTCTTGTATCTGACAGCAGGGGGCTTGAGTTAGTTGTGATGCGTATATGAACGGCCAAGACAATGATGGTCCTACAGGTCCTACAATGATGGACCAGACCGCAACCCCCCCCCCCCCCCCCTCCACCTTCTGCACGCACGTGTCCTGTTAAAGCTGCCATACATAACTTCTTCTGATCCATATTCTGACGGATATCTGGGACCGAAACGAACCCTAAAAGGTAGTCAGCGATGCGTGGGTTAATGTGAACCAGCCCCGCCCCAACTCAGAGGGATACCCACCTGCATGGGTGGGGCTTGCTGCCAATCAGGGAAGCTGTCAGGGAAAGGCCTGTACCTTAATCGCCACTGTGGTTGTCAATCACACTTGGTGGCTGAAAACAGTGCAGAACAAAAATACCACTTCAATAATCGAAATAGTCAAGTAACAGGCAGAATACACTATTGGAATTACAAACTTACCGGTTCTGTTTTCACCGCAGTGTTTTGAAATACGCAGCATGTAGCATAGCTTAACGTTAGGCGAATCAACGTTAGCTAATTTCCTTTCATGTATTTCAAAACACGAAAACTTGTTGTGTATTGAAATGGTATTTTATTTTTATAACGGAACATTTACGGAGACTGGTGTGGAACTGGTGTGGAGCAGTTGTAGTCTGGAACGCAGTAACGTACTGTATATGTGTATGTCATAAATGTTATGATGAATTGAAAATGGGGGACCCTGATGTAAACAAGACGAAAGTATTTCTCTGGTCTGCATCCCCTTAACAATTGTGTGTATATATGTGTTAATAACGTTTTCAATCAAACGTGACGAGCCAGGCCAATTTTAGCATGTTTATTTATGGAATATGCAATCTAAGAGCTAACGTGAACTTTACAGTTAACACTTTGATTGCCTAAGGCTAAATTCATGATATACCATAGGTTGCCAGCTCTATTTGTCTATGTAGAAGTTCCCCTTCTTTGCAGGGCTATAGCTTTTTAAATTCTATTGCTAAATTGCCATTATTAGGGCCCATTCAAGATCCTATATGTATTGTTCAGGGTGTATGAACGTTAAACTTTTTCATTCACATATTCATACTAAAATATGATCTAAAGTATAAGTATGTTTTCATCTCTTTCTGCAGCTTTCTCCAGAACGTGATTTATAGCCCCAAATGCATTATATTGATGATCAAATACAGTTTGATAGCAATCGGCGCGATATAAAAAAATCCAACTGGACGGACTTCTGGAAGTTACTACACGTCATCTGATGTTGACCGGATGGACGAGGGGGCGTTTATAATTCCGTGGGCAGCGTTATACCATTCATCTAATGTGGGTCAAATGTTCATCATAGCAGTTAGTGTCGAACACGGTAATATTACATGCTAAAACTCACCCCAGTCTCCGCGGGCC
Organism: Notolepis coatsorum; assembly: GCF_963971535.1. Lineage (NCBI taxonomy): Eukaryota > Metazoa > Chordata > Actinopteri > Aulopiformes > Paralepididae > Notolepis > Notolepis coatsorum. The sequence goes on from NC_140172.1 coordinate 133,076,163, forward strand.
GTTGGGCGATCAGCGTGGGGTAGACAGTTTTCCATTATGGGATGTCGAAATACCCGGTCCATTTCCAGGTTGTATAATACTATATACGTCCAAATCATGTTGTTTATCGAGTTATTTGCAACCGATCGATGTCCAGTGTATCAAGATGGAGTCCCGGGACCTATAGCGAGTGCCCGGAAGTAATATGGGTGATCAGCACTTCATCCACATAACTTCCTGTTTGGCGCTTCTGCCGATCGGCCACCAGATGGCGCTCTTGGACCGCTAGAGGATTGAGAGGAGCTCAGAACTGTGTGTGAAGGCTGCGGATGGAAAATATGATTCCGATCACAGATTTTTGAAATATTGATATTAAAGACGAGTTACGGCGTCCTCTGCAACTTGAGCATGGCGGGGAAGGACGCCTAAACACGTTTTCGGCACTTAAAGTGTAGTTAGTTCATTCCAGGCCATCATTAGGCTCTAAAATTCTATAAATAAATTTAAATGAAATATAAATTTATAATATCATAATGATCCATTTAGATTAGATGTCAACATTAAAGGGGAACTATCTTATAAATGGCCTTTTTGAGTGTTTAGCATTGTTTCCTAGCTATGTGAACTTATATTAATATGATCTATGTCTCAAAATTCTCATATTGGCGCATTCTTCCAATTCTCCTCTCACAATATTCACCCTCACTGAACTGAGTCATTTGAAAATGTGCCCTATTTGTGATGTCAGAAAGACACCGCTGCATGATAATGTTCAGGCGGGGCCGTATAGCGCAGTGGTTTAGGAGCCCAGGCTCAAAACAGCTCGAGATCTTGAGGTAGAAAAATGCTGTTTTTGAGGACTTGATTAGAAATACAAAACAATGAATAAAAAAAATATATATATTACAGAGGTGTTCCATAGACTCACAGGAATTGTGTAAAAGTGCCCAAATAGTGAAAGAAATAGTAAAATAGTTCCCCTTTAAACAATAAACACTCTTAAATGCGCCTATGAATAGACTGTGTTGTCTTTTTTATGTTGGGCATTGGGGGGTGCGTCAGCTAGGTCGGGAGGTGACGGGGGGTGCATGGCAAAAAAAGTTTGGGAACCACTGGTCTAGACGATGACATCATCATCAACAGCAGCGTGGATCAGGCTAAACACCTCCTCCTAGTGGCCACAGAGTGTTACAACAAGCTGGGAATTTACATTACATATTACATTATCTGTATATCCCTTACCTACTCTTACTAGTTACTATATCTATATCTGTACATATCCATTACCTACTCTTACTAGTTACTATATCTATATCTGTACATATCCATTACCTACTCTTACTAGTTACTATATCTATATCTGTACATATCCCTTACCTACTCTTACTAGTTACTATATCTATATCTGTACATATCCATTACCTACTCTTACTAGTTACTATATCTATATCTGTACATATCCCTTACCTACTCTTACTAGTTACTATATCTATATCTGTACATATCCCTTACCTACTCTTACTAGTTACTATATCTATATCTGTACATATCCCTTACCTACTCTTACTAGTTACTATATCTATATCTGTACATATCCCTTACCTACTCTTACTAGTTACTATATCTATATCTGTACATATCCCTTACCTACTCTTACTAGTTACTATATCTATATCTGTACATATCCCTTACCTACTCTTACTAGTTACTATATCTATATCTGTATATATCACTTACCTACTCTTACTAGTTACTATATCTATATCTGTATATATCACTTACCTACTCTTACTAGTTACTATATCTATATCTGTACATATCCATTACCTACTCTTACTAGTAGGTAATCAGAAGGTTCCGGGTTCGGTTCCGGCTCCTCCCGGCAGCGTATCTTAAGTGTCCTTGAGCAAGACACTAATTGCTCCCGATGAGCAGGTTGGCCCCTTACATGGTTGCCTCTGCTGTCGGTGTGTGAATGTGTGAGTGAATGTGAGGCATAAGTTGTAAAAAGTTTTGGATAAAAGCTCACTATACATGCTATCAAAAGTAAAGAATAATAGTAAAAAAGAAAATAGGCTGATGTCAGTGAACATGATCTCAAAAGAGAAACACCTAACTTCTTGTGAAAATTATCCATAGCTATTTATATCATATCCATCCAACGATAAGACATGCCTGCATGGTGCTGTCAGCTGCTCCTGGTGAGAGCTGCGTGTGTTTAGAGAGGAATGTGGATCACATGGACTCATTGACACACAGCCAGCACATCTGGTGGCCTGCATTTACGGCCAAGAACACAATGAATGTTTTTAGAGACAAATATTATTTTATTCCCAGAAAGAGCCCTATACTGTAATAGCTAAACCTCACATTTGTGATCTGGCCAAAAAGCACAGCTAATCTATCAATCTGAAGTGCAAGCTGTTTGATATGGTCAGAGTTGAAGAACGTCCAATCCCCAAGTCCAAGATTTGTAAATGTTTCCATACATAAAGTATCGGTGTAGCACTTGTTTAGTGTGTTAAAAGTATATAAGTACTAGTTTGTACTTCTTTTGTGTTTTTGTGTACTAATTCAAAGCACATGTTTTAGTGGTGGACGTGCTGTAAGTGTAATCTAAACTTAAATAAAATAATAAATACGACTGAGATGTTTACCAAACGTTATTGTACTTATTAAAAGTGTATCGTTTTGGTAAAGTATAAGTAAAAGTATAATTTAAATATAATGATGTACAATTTAACTGGTTTCAATAGAACACATTAGTATACTTTCTGAATACATAAAAGGTATGCTAAAGTATATACTTTCAGAAAATATACTTAAGTATACTTTATTTAAATTGTCCTTAACTTGGGAATACTGTAATAGGCCAATATTACTGGCTTGATGACAGTGCAGACATCAGACCAGCACATCCTGGTACTTTGTCTGTTTTCTTGGCCACACCTACCTTTGGGCGAACACACACTGTTCCTATTGAAAGCCATTGTATTTGTATAAAAACTGCCGTCAAGTTTAGGTTTGATCCGTTTTCAGTTTCCTTAAGTCTTCTTCTATGGTGTTTCATCAGTCTCCTTTGGTCTTCTTCTATGGTCTTTCATCAGTCTTCTTCCATGGTGTTTCATCAGTCTCCTTCTGTCTTCTTCTATGGTGTTTCATCAGTCTCCTTCGGTCTTCTTCTATGGTGTTTCATCAGTCTCCTTCTGTCTTCTATGGTGTTTCATCAGTCTCCTGTCTTCTTCTATGGTGTTTCATCAGTCTCCTTCGGTCTTCTTCTATGGTGTTTCATCAGTCTCCTTCGGTCTTCTTCTATGGTGTTTCATCAGTCTCCTGTCTTCTTCTATGGTGTTTCATCAGTCTCATTCGGTCTTCTTCTATGGTGTTTCATCAGTCTCCTTCAGTCTTCTTCTATGGTGTTTCATCAGTCTCCTTCAGTCTTCTTCTATGGTGTTTCATCAGTCTCCATCGGTCTTCTTCTATGGTGTTTCATCAGTCTGCACGATATCTTGTCATTTACCATTTTCTTTTTTCTACCTGGACTTTTTATATCACGCTCTTGAGTCTTGAATCTCCAAGTGACCTAAAACTAAGAGATAATGACTAGTTCTGGGCCTTGATAGTCTTTATAATAGTGATTTATATCCCTGTGTTTTGTCTTAAAGTTGTAGTTTACATTTACATTTAGTCATTTAGCTAACGCTTTTATCCAAAGCGACTTACAAGTTGTGTACAGCAAGTCAGCAGGAAGGGTACAACTCTGGCAGCTAAGGGTCAGTAAGATTGTTTGTCAAACAGTGTTGAACTTGAGTGCTACAGTCTTGAGTGCATAGTAGTAACAATATATTAGCATAGTAGGTAGTAATGTAGGCAAGGCCTGACTGGTGGTTTCAGCTGTCCAGACTGTGGTGGTTTCAGCTGTCCTGACTGTGGTGGTTTCAGTCGTCCTGACTGTGGTGGTTTCAGCTGTCCTGACTGTGGTGGTTTCAGTCGTCCTGACTGTGGTGGTTTCAGCTGTCCTGACTGTGATGGTTTCAGCTGTCCTGACTGTGGTGGTTTCAGCTGTCTGTCCTGACTGTGATGGTTTCAGCTGTCCTGACTGTGATGGTTTCAGCTGTCCTGACTGTGATGGTTTCAGCTGTCCTGACTGTGATGGTTTCAGCTGTCCTGACTGTGGTGGTTTCAGCTGTCCAGGCTGTGATGGTTTCAGCTGTCTGTCCTGACTGTGGTGGTTTCAGCTGTCCTGACTGTGATGGTTTCAACTGTCCTGACTGTGATGGTTTCAGCTGCCTGTCCTGACTGTGATGGTTTCAGCTGTCCTGCCTGTGATGGTTTCGGCTGTCCTGACTGTGGTGGTTTCAGCTGTCTGTCCTGACTGTGGTGGTTTCAGCTGTCTGTCCTGACTGTGGTGGTTTCAGCTGTCTGTCCTGACTGTGGTGGTTTCAGCTGTCCTGACTGTGATGGTTTCATCTGTCCTGACTGTGGTGGTTTCGGCTGTCTGTCCTGACTGTGGTGGTTTCGGCTGGCTGTCCTGACTGTGATGGTTTCAGCTGTCCTGACTGTGATGGTTTCAGCTGTCCTGACTGTGATGGTTTCAGCTGTCCTGATTGGATGACGTGTTGCCGGGCGGCTTGCTGATAACCGATGATCACAGTCTATACTGACACACACAGTTAGAGGGCGCTCATCAAGCGCATCTAACTCAGACTAACGTGGCAGTCTTTGCACAGTGATGAATGTGATGCCTCCTTGTGTTTTTCCACAGAGCGTCTGGGACCGTGTACACCGCCATCGACATCGCCACGGGCCAAGAGGTACGTCACTCCGCTCTGTCCAAGGAATACTGCAGACGCTGTAAGCGTTGATTGTTGTTCTAGAAGGAGAGTTATTCACGTAACCTCCTCCCTCCTGAGACGCAGCTTTGAAGGAGGCCGCGGATTCAAACTCCCCCCTTGGTAGTCGTTCAAAAGGAGGCTCTAACTCCTCTGGTTTGAGGGTTATGGAGTGAAGGCACACGGGGATCGAGGCCGCGACACGTTTGTATTTCACATCACATTTCCTGGAATGCATGATGTCATAATGACGTCACACATTCCAACTCTCTAACTCCATAACTCTCAGGTCAAATGACAGTTTATAGTTTTGTGATAATGTGTGGGAGATTATGGAAATGATAAATGGGCTTTATTCTTTAACCATTTCACTGCCACACTACCAAAGGGTTAACCCTTTCACTGCGACAATACAGAATGTTAACCCTTTCACTGCCACACGACAAAGTATTAACCCTTTCAGAACCACACTACAGAAGGTTAACCTTTCACTACCACACTACAGAAGGTTAACCTTTCACTACCACACTACAGAAGGTTAACCTTTCACTACCACACTACAGAAGGTTAACCTTTCACTACCACACTACAAAAGGTTAACCTTTCACTACCACACTACAGAAGGTTAACCTTTCACTACCACACTACAGAAGGTTAACCCTTTCACTACCACACTACAGGAGGTTAATTCTCTCTCTATAGTTGCAGCCTAACTCTCTGTTTGATTCTCTGTTTGACTCTTTGTTTGACTCTCTGTTTGACTCTGTTTGACTCTGTTTGACTCTGTTTGACTCTCTGTTTGACTCTCTGTTTGACTCTCTGTTTGACTCCCTGTTTGACTCCCTGTTTGACTCCCTGTTTGACTCCCTATTTGACTCCCTGTTTGACTCTCTGTTTGACTCCCTGTTTGACTCCCTGTTTGACTCTGTTTGACTCTCTGTTTGACTCTCTGTTTGACTCCCTGTTTGACTCTCTGTTTGACTCTCTGTTTGACTCTCTGTTTGACTCCCTGTTTGACTCTCTGTTTGACTCCCTGTTTGACTCTCTGTTTGACTCTCTCAGGTCACAGCCTGACTCTCTGTTTGACTCTCTGTTTGACTCTCTCAGGTGGCCATTAAACAGATGAACCTGCAGCAGCAGCCTAAGAAGGAACTGATCATTAATGAGATCCTGGTGATGAGGGAAAACAAGAACTCCAACATAGTGAACTACCTAGACAGGTGAGTCAACTAACTACCTGTGAGTCAACTACCTGTGAGTCAACTACCAACAGCCGTAAAATAATGTGAATCCCTACCCTCCTTCAAAACCGCTCTCAAAGAGCACAGACGGGTGGCTGCAATTAGAAACTGGCCCCTGTAAATGTCAAAATTTATTAATTGAAAATGGAGGACCCTGATGTAAACAAGACGAAAGTATTTTTCTGGTCTTCATCCTCTTAGCAGTTGTTGTTGTATTGAACCGTACTGTATTGTACCCATTCTGCGATCTGTTCATAAAGTTTTCAATCAATAAAACTACCTGGACTACTACTACTAACTAGATGGTCCTCTCTGTGATGAGGAAGTCAAGGTCTCTTCAATTGATTCATGTAATTAACACATTCTGCGCCATTAACGAGTTAACTCGTTATTGGCCGCCAATCGTTGAGCGCCAACAACGAGTTAACTAGTTTTTATGATCGTTATTTCCTTTATTCGCCATTGGCATTCATAATTCATCCAGCAAGGCTCCGGGAGCCAGCTGGACTCTGTCTGATATTTCAACGCCTCAATACCGCCGCCTGGTGGATTTCGGGCGAGTTGCACTCCACTCTAAACCGGATGTGGCGCTCTGTGCATCGGGGAAAATGTTCCGGCAGAGCTATCTTGTTATGTTGATCGAGACAAACACTTGAGTGCATTGGATCGCTTTCGAGACGCAACAATCAATATGCTTTCGGTGTTTATTGCGTGATACAAACGGAAAATGGATCTAGCAGATCGAAATCAAATAATTGGAATATTTTTTCTCCAGACTCATCGGCCACAGGTAAGAGGAATCTTAACGTTAATTCCAGCTCGATTGTCCATTTATTTCATTGCAATCCATCTGATCAACGTATGATGTTGTACTAAAGAAAGCCGTTACTGACAATCAAGGAATCATAAACGACCCCCCCCCCCCCTTTCCTTCACGCATGATGGAGCATAATGTATACCGAGCATATGCATTTGAATTTTTTAATATAGCGTGTATAGGAACGAAACGCCAATCGATTATGTATAATATGCGTCAGGGCCTATAACTCGCGCTCTAGGAATTACTGCTCTACACTCTAAAAACATACTTATATTCACGACAGGACTAACACGACAATGTATGAATAGAAAAATATAACTTCCCACATCCGGAACGATAGATACCCGATGTTGAATGGGCCATAGTAATGTCGATATAGCTATAATATTTAAAAAGTTATAGCCCTGCAAAGAAGGTGAGCAACACCATAGGCTTACAGCACTGGCAGAGAGTGGTATAAGATGGGCAAACTGCGTGGCACAGAATGTGTTAATATGTGTATCATGGTACAACATGTATATCTTATAGGGAATTCTTTATCCTTTAGGGTTCTAAATGTACATCCTATCAACATCCTACTGGAAAGTAACTCCAACAGAAGCTCAGTGTATACCCAGCAGGATTCTACCGGAAGTGAAAGGAATCCTACAGTATTCTATCAGACTCTATCAAATCCAATCCTACTGGAAATTAAATACAGATTTTTTAAAACCCTAT
>NC_140172.1:133086251-133088106 GCF_963971535.1 Notolepis coatsorum
ACTGTTGATGAGGCTGATGAGGGACCTAAACAGACTGTTGATGAGGCTGATGAGGGACCTAAACAGACTGTTGATGAGGGACCTAAACAGACTGTTGATGAGGCTGATGAGGGACCTAAACAGACTGTTTATGAGGCTGATGAGGGACCTAAACAGACTGTTGATGAGGCTGATGAGGGACCTAAACAGACTGTTGATGAGCTGATGAGGGACCTAAACAGACTGTTGATGAGGCTGATGAGGGACCTAAACAGACTGTTGATGAGGGACCTAAACAGACTGTTGATGAGGCTGATGAGGGACCTAAACAGACTGTTGATGAGGCTGATGAGGGACCTAAACAGACTGTTGATGAGGCTGATGAGGGACCTAAACAGACTGTTGATGAGGCTGATGAGGGACCTAAACAGACTGTTGATGAGCTGATGAGGGACCTAAACAGACTGTTGATGAGCTGATGAGGGACCTAAACAGACTGTTGATGAGCTGATGAGGGACCTAAACAGACTGTTGATGAGCTGATGAGGGACCTAAACGGACTGTTGATGAGGCTAATGATGAGGGACCTAAACAGACTGGTGATGAGGCTGATGAGGGACCTAAACAGACTGTTGATGAGGGACCTAAACAGACTGTTGATGAGGCTGATGAGGACCTAAACAGACTGTTGATGAGGACCTAAAAGACGGTTGATGAGGGACCTAAACAGACTGTTGATGAGGCTGATGAGGGACCTAAAACAGACTGTTGATGAGGGCAGATGAGGGACCTAAACAGACTGTTGATGAGGCTGATGAGGGACCTAAACAGACTGTTATGAGCTGATGAGGGACCTAAACAGACTGTTGATGAGGGACCTAAACAGACTGTTGATGAGGCTGATGAGGGACCTAAACAGACTGTTGATGAGGGTGTGAGGGACCTAAACAGACTGTTGATGAGGCTGATGAGGGACCTAAACAGACTGTTGATGAGCTGATGAGGGACCTAAACAGACTGTTGATGAGGGACTAACAGACTGTTGATGAGCTGATGAGGGACTAACAGACTGTTGATGAGGCTGATGAGGACCTAAACAGACTGTTGATGAGCTGATGAGGGACCTAAACAGACTGTTGATGAGGCTGATGAGGGACCTAAACAGACTGTTGACTGAGGGACCTAAACAGACTGTTGAGAGCTGATGAGGGACCTAAACAGACTGTTGATGAGGCTGATGAGGGACCTAAACAGACTGTTGATGAGGCTGATGAGGGACCTAAACAGACTGTTGATGAGCTGATGAGGGACCTAAACAGCTGTTGGATGAGCTGATGAGGGACCTAAACAGACTGTTGATGAGCTGATGAGGGACCTAAACAGACTGTTGATGAGGCTGATGAGGGACCTAAACAGACTGTTGATGAGCTGATGAGGGACCTAAACAGACTGTTGATGAGCTGATGAGGGACCTAAACAGACTGTTGATGAGGCTGATGAGGGACCTAAACAGACTGTTGATGAGCTGAGGGACCTAAACAGACTGTTGATGAGCTGATGAGGACCTAAACAGACTGTTGATGAGGCTGATGAGGGACCTAAACAGACTGTTGATGAGCTGATGAGGGACCTAAACAGACTGTTGATGAGCTGATGAGGGACCTAAAAGAGTTGTATGGGGCCTAACAGACTGTTGATGAGCTGATGAGGGACCTAAACAGACTGTTGATGAGCTGAGAGGGACCTAAACAGAGCTGTTGATGAGGCTGATGAGGGACCTAAACAGACTGTTGATGAGCTGATGGAGGGACCTAAACAGACTGTTGATGAGGCTGATGAGGGACCTAACAGACTGTTGATGAGTGCTATGAGGGAC
>NC_140172.1:133090806-133138306 GCF_963971535.1 Notolepis coatsorum
GCAGGGGGCGTGTAGCTAACAGCAGGGGGCTTGTAGCTAACAGCAGGTTGGCGTGTATCTGACAGCAGGGGGCTTGTAGCTAACAGCAGGGGGCTTGTAGCTGACAGCAGGGGGTTTGTAGCTAACAGCAGGGGGCGTGTAGCTAACAGCAGGGGGCATGCAGCTAACAGCAGGGGGTTTGTAGCTAACAGCAGGGGGCTTGTAGCTAACAGCAGGGGGATTGTAGCTAACAGCAGGGGGCTTGTAGCTAACAGCAGGGGGCGTGTAGCTAACAGCAGGGGGCTTGTAGCTAACAGCAGGGTGTAGCTAACAGCAGGGGGCTTGTAGCTAACATCAGGGGGCTTGTAGCTAACAGCAGGGGGATTGTAGCTAACAGCAGGGTGTAGCTAACAGCAGGGTGTAGCTAACAGCAGGGGGATTGTAGCTAACAGCAGGGTGTAGCTAACATCAGGGGGCTTGTAGCTAACAGCAGGGTGTAGCTAACAGCAGGGTGTAGCTAACAGCAGGGTGTAGCTAACAGCAGGGGGATTGTAGCTAACAGCAGGGTGTAGCTAACAGCAGCGGGCTTGTAGCTAACAGCAGGGGGCTAACAGCAGGGGGATTGTAGCTAACAGCAGGGTGTAGCTAACAGCAGGGGGCGTCTATCTGACAGCAGGGGGCGTGTAGCTAACAGCAGGGGGCGTGTATCTGACAGCAGGGGCTGTCTATCTGACAGCAGGGGGCTTGTAGCTAACAGCAGGGGGCGTGTATCTGACAGCAGGGGGCTTGTATCTGACAGCAGGGGGCTTGAGTTAGTTGTGATGCGTATATGAACGGCCAAGACAATGATGGTCCTACAGGTCCTACAATGATGGACCAGATCGCCCCCCCCCCCCTCCACCTTCTGCACGCACGTGTCCATACTGCCATATACATAACTTCTTCTGATCCATATTCTGACGGATATCTGGCACCGAAACGAACCCTAAAAGGTAGTCAGCGATGCGTGGGTTAATGTGAAGAGTGACCAGCCCCGCCCCAACTCAGAGGGATACCCACCTGCATGGGTGGGGCTTGCTGCCAATCAGGGAAGCTGTCAGGGAAAGGCCTGTAGCTTAATCGCCACTGTGGTTGTCAATCACACTTGGTGGCTGAAAACAGTGCAGAACGGCAACAATTAGGTTTGCGAGAATTTTTTTTTTTTAAGAAATACATATATGGCATGTATTAGTGAGCATTCCACATCTGACTGTACATACCTGAATATAACCCTTGTTAAATATATACTATATCTGTACATATCTCTTACCTACTCTTAAGTATACTTAAGATACTATATATAGATATAATACTATATAGATATAATTTAATTTAATATAATATAATATATAATATAATATAATTTTATATAATATAATATAATATAATGTAATTTAAAGGTGCTATGCATTATAAATGTCATTTTTCAGTCTCTAGCATTGTATTATAGTAATAGGAGTTCGTATCAATGTGTTTTTGGGCCTAAATACTATATTGGCGAATTCCTCAGCTACAGCCCATCCCCTCTTTGCCTCTAGTAAATCAGGTCATGTTGATTTGACGACCTGGTGCACGTCACAGGGCGCTGTTTATAGCGCACGGTGATGTGATTGGCTCTGTGGTTTTAGTAATGCCCGCCTCCATTCTTGCTACCTGCAGGGTGGAAGGCTTGTCCAGAAGATCACTAATCAGCTGAAGCCTGATGCGGTTCCCTCGGTCTTCGACAGACAGACCGGCGTTAGCTCTCGGGACTCGGGAGCGATCGCTAGCTACTTAGCACCAGCCGGGGCCGGCGTTGGAGCGTCGTTGAGCATTCAGCCTGCTGGCTACCTAGATCCACTTCAACCAGCGTCGCGGAGCATTCAGCCTGCTGGCTACACAGCTTGTCGGTGTGCTAATAGCCTCTGCAAGCTAACGGTAGCTGGCTCCAGGCTATTAGCACATCGACAAGCTGCTGGAGCTCCCGACGCTCGGCTGGTTGAAGTGGATCTAGGTAGCCAGCAGGCTGAATGCTCCGCGACGCTCCCGGTTGCTATCATGTGCAGGTCCTCTTCTCAGACCTGTGTGGCAAAGCACTGCACACGCATAATGCAAGCTACACATCGCTGCATGTTGATCAATGGTGGCCCACTCGGTGCATCACAGTGGGCTACTATTGTGCTAACAACAACCGCGGTGTCCGGCTTGTCGGCCGGCATGAGTGCTCGATTTGGGGTGGTTCTCTCCTCCTTGTGTGCCCCCGTTCTCGCGGGTGTCCTGCCGGGGAGCTTGTGGACGCGACAACAGCGGCGGCCGTAGCGTTAGTTAGCTCATAGCTATTGTGTACCACTAGCGTTACGGCGGGCTCGAGCACCCTACGGCTGCCGCCGTTGTCGCGTCCATGGGCTCCCCGGCAGGGTACCCGTGGGGACGGGGGTGTACAGAGAGGAGAGAACCATTTTGTGTCGGGCGTGCATGCCGGCCAGCGAGCCGGACGTCGGGATATGTTGTTAGCACAATAGCTACCAAGCTAAGCTATGTTAGCTTCTAACGGTGTATACACAATATGTACAACGACACAATGATTTACATTATTACAAATATGGTAACGTGGTTGTGGCTTTTACAAATAGTGGTAACATATATATAGATAGACAGTACTGCTACATCTCTATATTTATGACATACCATATTTCTTGCTCAGTACTGCTATGATGGAGACCAGAGAAAGACTTTCGTCTTGTTTACATCAGGGTCCCCCAATTTCAATTCATGGTAACATATTATATATATATAGATAGACAGTACTGCTACATCTCTATATTTATGACATACCATATTTGTATGTAACCTGAAACCTAATCTCTGACGGGGAGATGGGCGGAGCTATTTGGTGGGTGGCTGTCACTCAAAGCATTCTGCTAGTATGGGTGGAGCCAAGCCAATAATAGCCTGCTTTCATGAGGCTGAAAAATGCTGGTTTTGAGTACAAGATTAGAAATATAAAACAATGATTATTTTTGGAATAAAAATTACAGATGTGTTACATAGACTCACAGGAAGTGTGTAAAGTTGCCCAAATAGTGCTAGGAATAGCAGTGCATAACCCCTTTAATATAATATAATATAATTTGACTGTCCTCTTCCAGTTTAACCAGATCTACAGCAGCTTTAGGTTAAAATCACATACAGTATAATAATAATAATAATAATAATAATAATAATAATAATAATAATAATAATAATAATAATAATAATAATAATAATAATAATAATAATACATTCGATTTATAATGCACTATATCTGGAAACCAAGTCTCAGAGTGCTACAGAGTAAAAACAGACTAAAAACAGAAAAACATTAGGCAATTAAAGAAACAAGACATGAAGCATAAAAAAGGGATAAAACACACAAGGCATGTATAAAAAGGTTAAAACTAAGGGAAGGCTTTCGTGAAGAGGTATGTAGTATGTATCTAGATACCTTTTATAAGGATATAAAAGACGGTGTCAGGCTTTAACCAAACATTATTTAAGTTTTCATTAAACAAAGTATTTCATTAGTATTTCAAAGAAAACAAAGTATTTAATTAAACATGAAATACGTCATAATTTATACCTCAATATAAACAGCAGTGTCATTAACATGGCAGGGATACACAGTACAGGGAGACTCTCTAGAGTCTAGACCAGTGGTTCCCAAACTGTGGTGCGTGCACCCCTTGTGGTGCGCGAGAGCCCTCTTGGGGGTGCGTGACATGAAAAGGCTAATGGCTGTGCTATGGTGTTATTTTACTAATAAATATAACTATTTCAAATGGGGATTTTCACTGTGTAAATCATGAAATTTACTAAACTTTTAAATAAAAAACGTACGTTTTAATAATAATAATTAAAAAAAATATGTATCCAAAATGCACTTTACTTCCTGCCAAAATGCCATAGGCGCGCGACTGGGACCGGTGCGCTATTATTGTGGCAGCGTATTATGCTCATGTGTTTCCCTACACTTCATGCGTTCTTGGAGGGAAACAAAGTTGTCATGGGTGAACCTGTAAAAAGCCTAATAACAGAACACCTCAACCAACTCGCTGAGCAGCTACGGACATATTTCCCACCTATGGATGCATCTCAGAAGTGGATTCAACCAATTTTTTTGAGTCTATGCATGTAATTCTCATTTTGTTCTTTCGTGTGGTCAAGTATTTTATTTTGTTTGTCATACTTTGGTATTTCTTTCTTATTGGATTAAACCTGATGCCTTTAGTGTGCCTATGAATAGACTGTGTTGTCTTTTTTATGTTGGGCATTGGGGGGTCAGCTAGGTCGGGAGGTGACGGGGGGTGCATGGCAAAAAAGGTTTGGGAACAACCTTACAAACATCACAAAACAAACTGGTCAGACTACTGCTTGACCTGAACCCCAGAACCCACCTCACCCCTGCCCACTTTGCCAACCTAGGATGGCTTAGAGTAGACGACAGAGTACAGCAACTTGCAATGGGCCTGGTCTACAAGATACACTATACGACCGGGGTGCCCATGTACATGTCAAAATACTTCCCAAAGGTCAGTGAATACCACAACCACTACACCAGAGGAAGCTCAACAAATCATGTGAAACCCAGATTCGGCTCAAACAAGGGACTAAACACGTTTCGCAATTATGCCACAACAATGTGGAACGCCCTACCCAAAGCTGTAAAGGAATGTGAATCCATGCCCACATTCAAAACCGCTCTTAAAGAGCACCTACGGGAGGCTGCAATTCGAAACTGGCCACCGTAAATGCCCAAAACCCCCACCACCTCCTAATAGACAGTCTCCTCCCCACCGCATGTATATATTCCCTCCCCGCCGTATGTATATTTCCCTCCCACCCACCCACCCCCTCCTAATGTACAGTCCCCTCCCCATCATATGTATATACTCTGTCAGGATCTAGGGGTAAGAGTACTGTATATTTGAATACCGCCTATGTCACAAATGTATCAGTACTAAATACCTATATGTCCCTATGCCATAAATGTCATGTATGTTGTGTATGTCATAAATGTCTATATGAATTGAAAATGGGGGACCCTGATGGAAACAAGACAAACGTCTTTCTCAGGTCTGCATCCCCTTAACAATTGTATGTATTGAGCCGTACTGTATTGTACCCATTCTGCAATCTGTTAAATAAAGTTTTCATTCATTCATTCATTCAACCGCTGGTCTAGACGATGACATCATCATTATCATCAACAGCAGCGTGGATCAGGCTAAACACCTCCTCCTAGTGGCCACAGAGTGTTACAACAAGCTGGGAATTTACATTACATATTACATTATCTGTATTATATATATATATCCCTTACCTACTCTTACTAGTTACTATATCTATATCTGTACATATCCCTTACCTACTCTTACTAGTTACTATATCTATATCTGTATACATATCCATTACCTACTCTTACTAGTTACTATATCTATATCTGTATACATATCCATTACCTACTCTTACTAGTTACTATATCTATATCTGTACATATCCCTTACCTACTCTTACTAGTTACTATATCTATATCTGTACATATCCATTACCTACTCTTACTAGTTACTATATCTATATCTGTATACATATCCATTACCTACTCTTACTAGTAGGTAATCAGAAGGTTCCGGGTTCGGTTCCGGCTCCTCCCGGCAGCGTATCTTAAGTGTCCTTGAGCAAGACACTAATTGCTCCCGATGAGCAGGTTGGCCCCTTACATGGTTGCCTCTGCCGTCGGTGTGTGAATGTGTGAGTGAATGTGTGAATGTGAGGCATAAGTTGTAAAAAGTTTTGGATAAAAGCTGACTATACATGCTATCAAAAGTAAAGAATAATAGTAAAAAAAAAAAAGAAAATAGGCTGATGTCAGTGAACATGATCTCAAAAGAGAAACACCTAACTTCTTGTGAAAATTATCCATAGCTATTTATATCATATCCATCCAACGATAAGACATGCCTGCATGGTGCTGTCAGCTGCTCCTGGTGAGAGCTGCGTGTGTTTAGAGAGGAATGTGGATCACATGGACTCACTGACACACAGCCAGCACATCTGGTGGCCTGCATTTTACGGCCAAGAACACAATGAATGTTTTTAGAGACAAATATTATTTTATTCCCAGAAAGAGCCCTATACTGTAATAGCTAAACCTTACATTTGTGATCTGGCCAAAAAGCACAGCTAATCTATCAATCTGAAGTGCAAGCTGTTTGATATGGTCAGAGTTGAAGAACGTCCAATCCCCAAGTCCAAGATTTGTAAATTTTTCCATACATAAAGTATCGGTGTAGCACTTGTTTAGTGTGTATATAAGTACTAGTTTGTACTTCTTTTGTGTTTTTGTGTACTAATTCAAAGCACACGTTTTAGTGGTGGACGTGCTGTAAGTGTAATCTAACTTAAATAAAATAATAAATACGACTGAGATGTTTACCAAACGTTATTGTACTTATTAAAAGTGTATCGTTTTGGTAAAGTATAAGTAAAAGTATAATTTAAATATAATGATGTACAATTTAACTGGTTTCAATAGAACACATTAGTATACTTTCTGAATACATAAAAGGTATGCTAAAGTATATACTTTCAGAAAATATACTTAAGTATACTTTATTTTAGGGATGCTCGATATTGGCTTTTTTACCGATACCGATATTCCGATATTGTCCAACTCCAATTTCCGATACCGATACCGATACCGATATCAACCGATACCGATATATGCAGGGTTTCCCCCCCAAAAAACGGAATAATTTCAGGTAACTAATAATTTCACTGGATGCATTCAAAAGGCTTTCTAAATGTAAGCATTATCTGTGCAAAATATGATCATTAAAAAAGTAAAAATGAACATTTTAAACCAACATGCATACTTTTGACAATAAATAAAATAAGAATTGGTTCTTACTTGCTTGCCTGGGTAAATAAAGGTTAAATAAATGTTAAAAAAAAAAAAAAAAAAAAAAAAAATTGTTATTGTTTTTTTTTTTTTTTTTATCGATACCGATATTTTCCGATATCACATTTTACTGCCGATATCGGCCGATAATATCGGTCGGCCGATAATATCGGACATCCCTACTTTATTTAAAGGGGAACTATTTTACTATTTCTTTCACTATTTGGGCACTTTTACACAATTCCTGTGAGTCTATGGAACACCTCTGTAATATATATATATATTTTTTTTATTCATTGTTTTGTATTTCTAATCAAGTCCTCAAAAACAGCATTTTTCTACCTCAAGATCTCGAGCTGTTTTGAGCCTGGGCTCCTAAACCACTGCGCAGCGTCGGCCCCGCCTGAACATTAACATGCAGCAGTGTCTTTATGACATCACATATAGGGCACATTTTCAAATGACTCAGTTCAGTGAGGGTGAATATTGTGAGAGGAGAATTGGAAGAATGCGCCAATATGAGAATTTTGAGACATAGATCATATTAATATAAGTTCACATAGCTAGGAAACAATGCTAAACACTCAAAAAGGCCATTTATAAGATAGTTCCCCTTTAAATTGTCCTTAACTTGGGAATACTGTAATAGGCCAATATTACTGGCTTGATGACAGTGCAGACATCAGACCAGCACATCCTGGTACTTTGTCTGTTTTCTTGGCCACACCTACCTTTGGGCGAACACACACTGTTCCTATTGAAAGCCATTGTATTTGTATAAAAACTGCCGTCAAGTTTAGGTTTGATCCGTTTTCAGTTTCCTTAATCTTCTATGGTGTTTCATCAGTCTCCTTCGGTCTTCTTCTATGGTCTTTCATCAGTCTCCTTCTGTCTTCTTCTATGGTGTTTCATCAGTCTCCTTCTGTCTTCTTCTATGGTGTTTCATCAGTCTCCTTCGGTCTTCTATGGTGTTTCATCAGTCTCCTTCTGTCTTCTTCTATGGTGTTTCATCAGTCTCCTGTCTTCTTCTATGGTGTTTCATCAGTCTCCTTCGGTCTTCTTCTATGGTGTTTCATCAGTCTCCTTCGGTCTTCTTCTATGGTGTTTCATCAGTCTCCTTCTGTCTTCTTCTATGGTGTTTCATCAGTCTGCACGATATCTTGTCATTTACCATTTTCTTTTTTCTACCTGGACTTTTTATATCACGCTCTTGAGTCTTGAATCTCCAAGTGACCTAAAACTAAGAGATAATGACTAGTTCTGGGCCTTGATAGTCTTTATAATAGTGATTTATATCCCTGTGTTTTGTCTTAAAGTTGTAGTTTACATTTACATTTAGTCATTTAGCTGAACGCTTTTATCCAAAGCGACTTACAAGTTGTGTACAGCAAGTCAGCAGGAAGGGTACAACTCTGGCAGCTAAGGGTCAGTAAGATTGTTTGTCAAACAGTGTTGAACTTGAGTGCTACAGTCTTGAGTGCATAGTAGTAACGATATATTAGCATAGTAGGTAGTAATGTAGGCAAGGCCTGACTGGTGGTTTCAGCTGTCCTGACTGTGATGGTTTTAGCTGTCCTGACTGTGGTGGTTTCAGCTGTCTGTCCTGATTGTGGTGGTTTCAGCTGTCTGTCCTGACTGTGATCGTTTCAGCTGTCCTGACTGTGATGGTTTCAGCTGTCCAGACTGTGGTGGTTTCAGCTGTCCTGACTGTGGTGGTTTCAGTCGTCCTGACTGTGGTGGTTTCAGCTGTCTGTCCTGACTGTGATGGTTTCAGCTGTCCTGACTGTGGTGGTTTCAGCTGTCCTGACTGTGGTGGTTTCAGCTGTCCTGACTGTGGTTGTTTCAGCTGTCCTGACTGTGGTGGTTTCAGCTGTCTGTCCTGACTGTGGTGGTTTCAGCTGTCCTGACTGTGGTGGTTTCAGTCGTCCTGACTGTGGTGGTTTCAGCTGTCTGTCCTGACTGTGATGGTTTCAGCTGTCCTGACTGTGGTGGTTTCAGCTGTCCTGACTGTGGTGGTTTCAGCTGTCTGTCCTGACTGTGATGGTTTCAGCTGTCTGTCCTGACTGTGATGGTTTCAGCTGTCTGTCCTGACTGTGATGGTTTCAGCTGTCCTGACTGTGGTGGTTTCAGCTGTCCAGGCTGTGATGGTTTCAGCTGTCTGTCCTGACTGTGGTGGTTTCAGCTGTCCTGACTGTGATGGTTTCAACTGTCCTGACTGTGATGGTTTCAGCTGCCTGTCCTGACTGTGATGGTTTCAGCTGTCCTGCCTGTGATGGTTTCGGCTGTCCTGACTGGTGGTTTCAGCTGTCTGTCCTGACTGTGGTGGTTTCAGCTGTCTGTCCTGACTGTGGTGGTTTCAGCTGTCTGTCCTGACTGTGGTGGTTTCAGCTGTCCTGACTGTGATGGTTTCATCTGTCCTGACTGTGGTGGTTTCGGCTGTCTGTCCTGACTGTGATGGTTTCGGCTGGCTGTCCTGACTGTGATGGTTTCAGCTGTCCTGACTGTGATGGTTTCAGCTGTCCTGACTGTGATGGTTTCAGCTGTCCTGATTGGATGACGTGTTGCCGGGCGGCTTGCTGATAACCGATGATCACAGTCTATACTGACACACACAGTTAGAGGGCGCTCATCAAGCGCATCTAACTCAGACTAACGTGGCAGTCTTTGCACAGTGATGAATGTGATGCCTCCTTGTGTTTTTCCACAGAGCGTCTGGGACCGTGTACACCGCCATCGACATCGCCACGGGCCAAGAGGTACGTCACTCCGCTCTGTCCAAGGAATACTGCAGACGCTGTAAGCGTTGATTGTTGTTCTAGAAGGAGAGTTATTCACGTAACCTCCTCCCTCCTGAGACGCAGCTTTGAAGGAGGCCGCGGATTCAAACTCCCCCCTTGGTAGTCGTTCAAAAGGAGGCTCTAACTCCTCTGGTTTGAGGGTTATGGAGTGAAGGCACACGGGGATCGAGGCCGCGACACGTTTGTATTTCACATCACATTTCCTGGAATGCATGATGTCATAATGACATCACACATTCCAACTCTCTAACTCCATAACTCTCAGGTCAAATGACAGTTTATAGTTTTGTGATAATGTGTGGGAGATTATGGAAATGATAAATGGGCTTTATTCTTTAACCATTTCACTGCCACACTACCAAAGGGTTAACCCTTTCACTGCGACAATACAGAATGTTAACCCTTTCACTGCCACACGACAAAGTATTAACCCTTTCAGAACCACACTACAGAAGGTTAACCTTTCACTACCACACTACAGAAGGTTAACCTTTCACTACCACACTACAGAAGGTTAACCTTTCACTACCACACTACAGAAGGTTAACCTTTCACTACCACACTACAAAAGGTTAACCTTTCACTACCACACTACAGAAGGTTAACCTTTCACTACCACACTACAGAAGGTTAACCCTTTCACTACCACACTACAGGAGGTTAATTCTCTCTCTATAGTTGCAGCCTAACTCTCTGTTTGATTCTCTGTTTGACTCTTTGTTTGACTCTCTGTTTGACTCTGTTTGACTCTGTTTGATTCTTTGTTTGACTCTCTGTTTGACTCTCTGTTTGACTCTCTGTTTGACTCCCTGTTTGACTCCCTGTTTGACTCCCTGTTTGACTCCCTATTTGACTCCCTGTTTGACTCTCTGTTTGACTCCCTGTTTGACTCCCTGTTTGACTCTCTGTTTGACTCCCTGTTTGACTCTCTGTTTGACTCTCTGTTTGACTCCCCGTTTGACTCTCTGTTTGACTCTCTGTTTGACTCTCTGTTTGACTCCCTGTTTGACTCTCTGTTTGACTCCCTGTTTGACTCTCTGTTTGACTCTCTCAGGTCACAGCCTGACTCTCTGTTTGACTCTCTGTTTGACTCTCTCAGGTGGCCATTAAACAGATGAACCTGCAGCAGCAGCCTAAGAAGGAACTGATCATTAATGAGATCCTGGTGATGAGGGAAAACAAGAACTCCAACATAGTGAACTACCTAGACAGGTGAGTCAACTAACTACCTGTGAGTCAACTACCTGTGAGTCAACTACCAACAGCCGTAAAATAATGTGAATCCCTACCCTCCTTCAAAACCGCTCTCAAAGAGCACAGACGGGTGGCTGCAATTAGAAACTGGCCCCTGTAAATGTCAAAATTTATTAATTGAAAATGGAGGACCCTGATGTAAACAAGACGAAAGTCTTTTTCTGGTCTTCATCCTCTTAGCAGTTGTTGTTGTATTGAACCGTACTGTATTGTACCCATTCTGCGATCTGTTCATAAAGTTTTCAATCAATCAATCAAACTACCTGGACTACTACTACTAACTAGATGGTCCTCTCTGTGACGAGGAAGTCAAGGTCTCTTCAATTGATTCATGTAATTAACACATTCTGCGCCATTAACGAGTTAACTCGTTATTGGCCGCCAATCGTTGAGCGCCAACAACGAGTTAACTAGTTTTTATGATCGTTATTTCCTTTATTTGCCATTGGCATTCATAATTCATCCAGCAAGGCTCCGGGAGCCAGCTGGACTCTGTCTGATATTTCAACGCCTCAATACTGCCGCCTGGTGGATTTCGGGCGAGTTGCACTCCACTCTAAACCGGATGTGGCGCTCTGTGCATCGGGGAAAATGTTCCGGCAGAGCTATCTTGTTATGTTGATCGAGACAAACACTTGAGTGCATTGGATCGCTTTCGAGACGCAAGAATCAATATGCTTTCGGCGTTTATTGCGTGATACAAACGGAAAATGGATCTAGCAGATCGAAATCAAATAATTGGAATATTTTTTCTCCAGACTCATCGGCCACAGGTAAGAGGAATCTTAACGTTAATTCCAGCTCGATTGTCCATTTATTTCATTGCAATCCATCTGATCGTATGATGTTGTACTAAAGAAAGCCGTTACTGACAATCAAGGAATCATAAACGACCCCCCCCCCCCCCTTTCCTTCACGCATGATGGAGCATAATGTATACCGAGCATATGCATTTGAATTTTTTAATATAGCGTGTATAGGAACGAAACGCCAATCGATTATGTATAATATGCGTCAGGGCCTATAACTCGCGTTCTAGGAATTACTGCTCTACACTCTAAAAACATACTTATATTCACGACAGGACTAACACGACAATGTATGAATAGAAAAATATAACTTCCCACATCCGGAACGATAGATACCCGATGTTGAATGGGCCATAGTAATGTCGATATAGCTATAATATTTAAAAAGTTATAGCCCTGCAAAGAAGGTGAGCAACACCATAGGCTTACAGCACTGGCAGAGAGTGGTATAAGATGGGCAAACTGCGTGGCACAGAATGTGTTAATATGTGTATCATGGTACAACATGTATATCTTATAGGGAATTCTTTATCCTTTAGGGTTCTAAATGTACATCCTATCAACATCCTACTGGAAAGTAACTCCAACAGAAGCTCAGTGTATACCCAGCAGGATTCTACCGGAAGTGAAAGGAATCCTACAGTATTCTATCAGACTCTATCAAATCCAATAGGGTCCTACTGGAAATTAAATACAGATTTTTTAAAACCCTATAAGATTCTATTGGAAAAAGATACTATGATCACATAAAAGTGTAATATTCCCCAAAATAATTATATTTTCAGATTTTTTATATATACATACATTATGTAATAAATAGATTTAATATCACACATGAATGGATTAATTAATGTATTACATTACATTACATTTTTTTTGTAAAGCACTTTGAGCTGCAATCTGTATGAATGGTGCTATATAAATAAAGTTATTATTATTATGACTATTATTATTGTTATTATTATTATTATTATTATTATTATTATTATTATTATTATTATTATTATTATTATTATTATTATTATTATTATTATTATTATTATTATTATTATTATTGTTGTTGTTGTTGTTGTTGTTGTTGTTGTTGTTGTTGTTGTTGTTGTTGTTACTATTATTATTACTATTATTATTATTATTATTATTATTATTATTATTATTATTATTACTATTATTATTATTATTATTATTATTATTATTATTATTATTATTATTATTATTATTGTTATTGTTATTGTTATTGTTATTGTTATTGTTATTGTTATTGTTATTGTTATTGTTACTATTACTACTACTACTACTACTACTATATTATTATTATTATTATTATTATTATTATTATTATTATTATTATTATTATTATTATTATTATTATTATTATTATTATTATTATTATTATTATTATTATTATTATTATTATTATTATTATTATTACTATTATTATTATTGTTATTATTATTATTATTATTATGACTGCACGTTCTCAGACACTACTGTACCTCCTCAGTTACCTGGTGGGGGACGAGCTGTGGGTGGTGATGGAGTACCTGGCCGGAGGCTCGCTGACCGACGTGGTGACGGAAACCTGCATGGACGAGGGCCAGATCGCTGCCGTGTGCAGAGAGGTAACCGCTTCCTTCTTAACTCATTCCTGACCAGCAGACCAGATAAAAGATAAAGAATAAAATGCAATGCTAAACGTAAGAGTAAAAGGTAATAAGTAATAATATACAATAATATACAAATATACAATGGGTTTGGGATATTGCAAAAAGTCGGTCCTAAACAGACTGTTGATGAGGCTGATGAGGGACCTAAACAGACTGTTGATGAGGCTGATGAGGGACCTAAACAGACTGTTGATGAGGCTGATGAGGGACCTAAACAGACTGTTGATGAGGCTGATGAGGGACCTAAACAGACTGTTGATGAGGGACCTAAACAGACTGTTGATGAGCTGATGAGGGACCTAAACAGACTGTTGATGAGCTGATGAGGGACCTAAACAGACTGTTGATGAGGCTGATGAGGGACCTAAACAGACTGTTGATGAGCTGATGAGGGACCTAAACAGACTGTTGATGAGCTGATGAGGGACCTAAACAGACTGTTGATGAGCTGATGAGGGACCTAAACAGACTGTTGATGAGGCTGATGAGGGACCTAAACAGACTGTTGATGAGCTGATGAGGGACCTAAACAGACTGTTGATGAGCTGATGAGGGACCTAAACAGACTGTTGATGAGCTGATGAGGGACCTAAACAGACTGTTGATGAGGCTGATGAGGGACCTAAACAGACTGTTGATGAGCTGATGAGGGACCTAAACAGACTGTTGATGAGGCTGATGAGGGACCTAAACAGACTGTTGATGAGGCTGATGAGGGACCTAAACAGACTGTTGATGAGCTGATGAGGGACCTAAACAGACTGTTGATGAGGCTGATGAGGGTCCTAAACAGACTGTTGATGAGGCTGATGAGGGACCTAAACAGACTGTTGATGAGGCTGATGAGGGACCTAAACAGACTGTTGATGAGGGACCTAAACAGACTGTTGATGAGGCTGATGAGGGACCTAAACACACTGTTGATGAGGCTGATGAGGGACCTAAACAGACTGTTGATGAGGCTGATGAGGGACCTAAACAGACTGTTGATGAGCTGATGAGGGACCTAAACAGACTGTTGGTCCTTTATTATCCTACAGGCTCTGGATCTGCACCTCCTGCTGTTCTGCTGAGCAAACTACTCTCTGCAGCTGCTGACAGCAGTTCCATGTTAGTTCTCTCTGGCAGCAGTTCCATGTTAGTTCTCTCTGGCAGCAGTTCCCTGTTAGTTCTCTCTGACAGCAGTTCCCTGTTAGTTCTCTCTGGCAGCAGTTCCCTGTTAGTTCTCTCTGGCAGCAGTTCCCTGTTAGTTCTCTCTGGCAGCAGTTCCCTGTTAGTTCTCTCTGGCAGCAGTTCCATGTTAGTTCTCTCTGGCAGCAGTTCCATGTTAGTTCTCTCTGGCAGCAGTTCCATGTTAGTTCTCTCTGGCAGCAGTTCCCTGTTAGTTCTCTCTGGCAGCAGTTCCATGTTAGTTCTCTCTGGCAGCAGTTCCCTGTTAGTTCTCTCTGGCAGCAGTTCCATGTTAGTTCTCTTTGAGAGCAGTTCCCTGTTAGTTCTCTCTGGCAGCAGTTCCCTGTTAGTTCTCTCTGGCAGCAGTTCCCTGTTAGTTCTCTCTGGCAGCAGTTCCCTGTTAGTTCTCTCTGGCAGCAGTTCCATGTTAGTTCTCTCTGACAGCAGTTCCCTGTTAGTTCTCTCTGACAGCAGTTCCCTGTTAGTTCTCTCTGGCAGCAGTTCCCTGTTAGTTCTCTCTGGCAGCAGTTCCCTGTTAGTTCTCTCTGACAGCAGTTCCATGTTAGTTCTCTCTGGCAGCAGTTCCCTGTTGGTTCTCTCTGGCAGCAGTTCCATGTTAGTTCTCTCTGGCAGCAGTTCCATGTTAGTTCTCTCTGGCAGCAGTTCCCTGTTAGTTCTCTCTGGCAGCAGTTTCCTGTTAGTTCTCTCTGGCAGCAGTTCCCTGTTAGTTCTCTCTGGCAGCAGTTCCCTGTTAGTTCTCTCTGAGAGCAGTTCCCTGTTAGTTCTCTCTGGCAGCAGTTCCATGTTAGTTCTCTCTGGCAGCAGTTCCCTGTTAGTTCTCTCTGGCAGCAGTTCCCTGTTAGTTCTCTCTGACAGCAGTTCCATGTTAGTTCTCTCTGGCAGCAGTTCCCTGTTAGTTCTCTCTGGCAGCAGTTCCATGTTAGTTCTCTCTGGCAGCAGTTCCATGTTAGTTCTCTCTGGCAGCAGTTCCCTGTTAGTTCTCTCTGGCAGCAGTTCCCTGTTAGTTCTCTCTGGCAGCAGTTTCCTGTTAGTTCTCTCTGGCAGCAGTTCCCTGTTAGTTCTCTCTGGCAGCAGTTCCCTGTTAGTTCTCTCTGAGAGCAGTTCCCTGTTAGTTCTCTCTGGCAGCAGTTCATGTTAGTTCTCTCTGGCAGCAGTTCCATGTTAGTTCTCTCTGGCAGCAGTTCCCTGTTAGTTCTCTCTGGCAGCAGTTCCATGTTAGTTCTCTCTGACAGCAGTTCCCTGTTAGTTCTCTCTGGCAGCAGTTCCATGTTAGTTCTCTCTGGCAGCAGTTCCCTGTTAGTTCTCTCTGGCAGCAGTTCCCTGTTAGTTCTCTCTGGCAGCAGTTCCCTGTTAGTTCTCTCTGGCAGCAGTTCCCTGTTAGTTCTCTCTGGCAGCAGTTCCCTGTTAGTTCTCTCTGACAGCAGTTCCATGTTAGTTCTCTCTGGCAGCAGTTCCCTGTTAGTTCTCTCTGGCAGCAGTTCCCTGTTAGTTCTCTCTGGCAGCAGTTCCCTGGTAGTTCTCTCTGGCAGCAGTTCCCTGTTAGTTCTCTCTGGCAGCAGTTCCATGTTAGTTCTCTCTGGCAGCAGTTCCCTGTTAGTTCTCTCTGGCAGCAGTTCCCTGTTAGTTCTCTCTGGCAGCAGTTCCCTGTTAGTTCTCTCTGGCAGCAGTTCCCTGTTAGTTCTCTCTGGCAGCAGTTTCCTGTTAGTTCTCTCTGGCAGCAGTTCCCTGTTAGTTCTCTCTGACAGCAGTTCCCTGTTAGTTCTCTCTGACTGCAGTTCCATGTTAGTTCTCTCTGACAGCAGTTCCCTGTTAGTTCTCTCTGGCAGCAGTTCCATGTTAGTTCTCTCTGGCAGCAGTCCATGTTAGTTCTCTCTGGCAGCAGTTCCCTGTTAGTTCTCTCTGACAGCAGTTCCCTGTTAGTTCTCTCTGGCAGCAGTTCCCTGTTAGTTCTCTCTGGCAGCAGTTCCCTGTTAGTTCTCTCTGGCAGCAGTTAGTTCTCTCTGGCAGCAGTTCCCTGTTAGTTCTCTCTGGCAGCAGTTCCCTGTTAGTTCTCTCTGACAGCAGTTCCATGTTAGTTCTCTCTGGCAGCAGTTCCCTGTTAGTTCTCTCTGGCAGCAGTTCCCTGTTAGTTCTCTCTGGCAGCAGTTCCCTGTTAGTTCTCTCTGGCAGCAGTTCCCTGTTAGTTCTCTCTGGCAGCAGTTCCCTGTTAGTTCTCTCTGGCAGCAGTTCCCTGTTAGTTCTCAGTTCCATGTTAGTTCTCTCTGGCAGCAGTTCCCTGTTAGTTCTCTCTGGCAGCAGTTCCCTGTTAGTTCTCTCTGAGAGCAGTTCCATGTTAGTTCTCTCTGGCAGCAGTTCCCTGTTAGTTCTCTCTGGCAGCAGTTCCCTGTTAGTTTTCTCTGGCAGCAGTTCCCTGTTAGTTCTCTCTGGCAGCAGTTCCCTGTTAGTTCTCTCTGGCAGCAGTTCCCTGTTAGTTCTCTCTGACAGCAGTTCCATGTTAGTTCTCTCTGGCAGCAGTTCCCTGTTAGTTCTCTCTGGCAGCAGTTCCCTGTTAGTTCTCTCTGGCAGCAGTTCCCTGTTAGTTCTCTCTGACAGCAGTTCCATGTTAGTTCTCTCTGACAGCAGTTCCCTGTTAGTTCTCTCTGGCAGCAGTTCCCTGTTAGTTCTCTCTGACAGCGCTCCATGTTAGTTCTCTCTGACAGCAGTTCCCTGTTAGTTCTCTCTGGCAGCAGTTCCCTGTTAGTTCTCTCTGACAGCAGTTCCCTGTTAGTTCTCTCTGGCAGCAGTTCCATGTTAGTTCTCTCTGGCAGCAGTTCCATGTTAGTTCTCTCTGGCAGCAGTTCCCTGTTAGTTCTCTCTGGCAGCAGTTCCCTGTTAGTTCTCTCTGGCAGCAGTTCCATGTTAGTTCTCTCTGAGAGCAGTTCCATGTTAGTTCTCTCTGAGAGCAGTTCCATGTTAGTTCTCTCTGGCAGCAGTTCCATGTTAGTTCTCTCTGGCAGCAGTTCCCTGTTAGTTCTCTCTGGCAGCAGTTCCCTGTTAGTTCTCTCTGACAGCAGTTCCCTGTTAGTTCTCTCTGACAGCGCTCCATGTTAGTTCTCTCTGGCAGCAGTTCCCTGTTAGTTCTCTCTGGCAGCAGTTCCATGTTAGTTCTCTCTGGCAGCAGTTCCCTGTTAGTTCTCTCTGGCAGCAGTTCCATGTTAGTTCTCTCTGACAGCAGTTCCCTGTTAGTTCTCTCTGGCAGCAGTTTCCTGTTAGTTCTCTCTGACAGCAGTTCCCTGTTATTTCTCTTTGGCAGCAGTTCCCTGTTAGTTCTCTCTGGCAGCAGTTCCCTGTTAGTTCTCTCTGGCAGCAGTTCCCTGTTAGTTCTCTCTGGCAGCAGTTCCCTGTTAGTTCTCTCTGGCAGCAGTTCCCTGTTAGTTCTCTCTGGCAGCAGTTCCCTGTTAGTTCTCTCTGACAGCGCTCCATGTTAGTTCTCTCTGGCAGCAGTTCCCTGTTAGTTCTCTCTGGCAGCAGTTCCCTGTTAGTTCTCTCTGGCAGCAGTTCCCTGTTAGTTCTCTCTGGCAGCAGTTCCCTGTTAGTTCTCTCTGGCAGCAGTTCCATGTTAGTTCTCTCTGGCAGCAGTTCCATGTTAGTTCTCTCTGGCAGCAGTTCCATGTTAGTTCTCTCTGACAGCAGTTCCATGTTAGTTCTCTCTGGCAGCAGTTCCCTGTTAGTTCTCTCTGGCAGCAGTTCCCTGTTAGTTCTCTCTGGCAGCAGTTCCCTGTTAGTTCTCTCTGGCAGCAGTTCCCTGTTAGTTCTCTCTGGCAACAGTTCCCTGTTAGTTCTCTCTGGGAGCAGTTCCCTGTTAGTTCTCTCTGGCAGCAGTTCCCTGTTAGTTCTCTCTGGTAGCAGTTCCCTGTTAGTTCTCTCTGGCAGCAGTTTCCTGTTAGTTCTCTCTGGCAGCAGTTCCCTGTTAGTTCTCTCTGGCAGCAGTTCCATGTTAGTTCTCTCTGGCAGCAGTTCCCTGTTAGTTCTCTCTGGCAGCAGTTCCCTGTTAGTTCTCTCTGGCAGCAGTTCCCTGTTAGTTCTCTCTGACAGCAGTTCCATGTTAGTTCTCTCTGGCAGCAGTTCCCTGTTAGTTCTCTCTGGCAGCAGTTCCATGTTAGTTCTCTCTGGCAGCAGTTCCCTGTTAGTTCTCTCTGGCAGCAGTTTCCTGTTAGTTCTCTCTGGCAGCAGTTCCCTGTTAGTTCTCTCTGGCAGCAGTTTCCTGTTAGTTCTCTCTGAGAGCAGTTCCATGTTAGTTCTCTCTGACAGCAGTTCCCTGTTAGTTCTCTCTGGCAGCAGTTCCATGTTAGTTCTCTCTGACAGCAGTCCATGTTAGTTCTCTCTGGCAGCAGTTCCCTGTTAGTTCTCTCTGGCAGCAGTTCCCTGTTAGTTCTCTGGCAGCAGTTCCATGTTAGTTCTCTCTGGCAGCAGTTCCATGTTAGTTCTCTCTGGCAGCAGTTCCCTGTTAGTTCTCTCTGGCAGCAGTTCCCTGTTAGTTCTCTCTGGCAGCAGTTCCATGTTAGTTCTCTCTGGCAGCAGTTCCCTGTTAGTTCTCTCTGACAGCAGTTCCATGTTAGTTCTCTCTGGCAGCAGTTCCCTGTTAGTTCTCTCTGGCAGCAGTTCCCTGTTAGTTCTCTCTGGCAGCAGTTCCCTGTTAGTTCTCTCTGGCAGCAGTTCCCTGTTAGTTCTCTCTGGGAGCAGTTCCCTGTTAGTTCTCTCTGGCAGCAGTTCCATGTTAGTTCTCTCTGGCAGCAGTTCCATGTTAGTTCTCTCTGGCAGCAGTTCCCTGTTAGTTCTCTCTGGCAGCAGTTCCCTGTTAGTTCTCTCTAGCAGCAGTTCCCTGTTAGTTCTCTCTGGCAGCAGTTCCCTGTTAGTTCTCTCTGGCAGCAGTTCCCTATTAGTTATCTCTGGCAGCAGTTCCCTGTTAGTTCTCTCTGACAGCAGTTCCCTGTTAGTTCTCTCTGGCAGCAGTTCCCTGTTAGTTCTCTCTGGCAGCAGTTCCCTGTTAGTTCTCTCTGGCAGCAGTTCCCTGTTAGTTCTCTCTGGCAGCAGTTCCCTGTTAGTTCTCTCTGGCAGCAGTTCCATGTTAGTTCTCTCTGACAGCAGTTCCCTGTTAGTTCTCTCTGGCAGCAGTTCCCCGTTAGTTCTCTCTGACAGCAGTTCCCTGTTAGTTCTCTCTGACAGCAGTTCCATGTTAGTTCTCTCTGACAGCAGTTCCATGTTAGTTCTCTCTGACAGCAGTTCCCTGTTAGTTCTCTCTGGCAGCAGTTTCCTGTTAGTTCTCTCTGACAGCAGTTCCCTGTTAGTTCTCTCTGGCAGCAGTTCCATGTTAGTTCTCTCTGAGAGCAGTTCCATGTTAGTTCTCTCTGACAGCAGTTCCCTGTTAGTTCTCTCTGACAGCGGTTCCCTGTTAGTTCTCTCTGGCAGCAGTTCCCTGTTAGTTCTCTCTGGCAGCAGTTCCCTGTTAGTTCTCTCTGGCAGCAGTTCCATGTTAGTTCTCTCTGACAGCAGTTCCCTGTTAGTTCTCTCTGACAGCAGTTCCCCGTTAGTTCTCTCTGGCAGCAGTTCCCTGTTAGTTCTCTCTGACAGCAGTTCCCTGTTAGTTCTCTCTGGCAGCAGTTTCCTGTTAGTTCTCTCTGGCAGCAGTTCCCTGTTAGTTCTCTCTGAGAGCAGTTCCATGTTAGTTCTCTCTGGCAGCAGTTCCCTGTTAGTTCTCTCTGACAGCAGTTCCCTGTTAGTTCTCTCTGGCAGCAGTTTCCTGTTAGTTCTCTCTGGCAGCAGTTCCCTGTTAGTTCTCTCTGGCAGCAGTTCCATGTTAGTTCTCTCTGGCAGCAGTTCCCTGTTAGTTCTCTCTGACAGCAGTTCCCTGTTAGTTCTCTCTGGCAGCAGTTCCATGTTAGTTCTCTCTGGCAGCAGTTCCCTGTTAGTTCTTTCTGACAGCAGTTCCCTGTTAGTTCTCTCTGACAGCAGTTCCCTGTTAGTTCTCTCTGGCAGCAGTTCCATGTTAGTTCTCTCTGGCAGCAGTTTCCTGTTAGTTCTCTCTGACAGCAGTTCCCTGTTAGTTCTCTCTGGCAGCAGTCCCATATTAGTTCTCTCTGGCAGCAGTCCATGTTAGTTCTCTCTGGCAGCAGTTCCCTGTTAGTTCTCTCTGGCAGCAGTTCCCTATTAGTTCTCTCTGGCAGCAGTCCATGTTAGTTCTCTCTGGCAGCAGTTCCCTGTTAGTTCTCTCTGGCAGCAGTTTCCTGTTAGTTCTCTCTGGCAGCAGTTCCCTATTAGTTCTCTCTGGCAGCAGTTCCCTGTTAGTTCTCTCTGGCAGCAGTTTCCTGTTAGTTCTCTCTGGCAGCAGTTCCCTATTAGTTCTCTCTGGCAGCAGTTCCATGTTAGTTCTCTCTGGCAGCAGTTCCCTGTTAGTTCTCTCTGGCAGCAGTTCCCTGTTAGTTCTCTCTGGCAGCAGTTCCATGTTAGTTCTCTCTGGCAGCAGTTCCATGTTAGTTCTCTCTGGCAGCAGTTCCCTGTTAGTTCTCTCTGGCAGCAGTTCCATGTTAGTTCTCTCTGGCAGCAGTTCCATGTTAGTTCTCTCTGGCAGCAGTTTCCTGTTAGTTCTCTCTGGCAGCAGTTCCCTGTTAGTTCTCTCTGACAGCAGTTCCATGTTAGTTCTCTCTGACAGCAGTTCCCTGTTAGTTCTCTCTGGAAGCAGTTCCCTGTTAGTTCTCTCTGGCAGCAGTTCCATGTTAGTTCTCTCTGGCAGCAGTTCCATGTTAGTTCTCTCTGGCAGCAGTTCCATGTTAGTTCTCTCTGACAGCAGTTCCATGTTAGTTCTCTCTGGCAGCAGTTCCCTGTTAGTTCTCTCTGGCAGCAGTTCCCTGTTAGTTCTCTCTGGCAGCAGTTCCCTGTTAGTTCTCTCTGGCAGCAGTTCCCTGTTAGTTCTCTCTGGCAGCAGTTCCATGTTAGTTCTCTCTGACAGCAGTTCCATGTTAGTTCTCTCTGGCAGCAGTTCCATGTTAGTTCTCTCTGGCAGCAGTTCCCTGTTAGTTCTCTCTGGCAGCAGTTCCATGTTAGTTCTCTCTGGCAGCAGTTCCCTGTTAGTTCTCTCTGGCAGCAGTTTCCTGTTAGTTCTCTCTGAGAGCAGTTCCATGTTAGTTCTCTCTGACAGCAGTTCCCTGTTAGTTCTCTCTGGCAGCAGTTCCATGTTAGTTCTCTCTGACAGCAGTCCATGTTAGTTCTCTCTGGCAGCAGTTCCATGTTAGTTCTCTCTGGCAGCAGTTCCCTGTTAGTTCTCTCTGGCAGCAGTTCCCTGTTAGTTCTCTCTGGCAGCAGTTCCCTGTTAGTTCTCTGGCAGCAGTTCCATGTTAGTTCTCTCTGGCAGCAGTTCCATGTTAGTTCTCTCTGGCAGCAGTTCCCTGTTAGTTCTCTCTGGCAGCAGTTCCCTGTTAGTTCTCTCTGGCAGCAGTTCCCTGTTAGTTCTCTCTGGCAGCAGTTCCATGTTAGTTCTCTCTGGCAGCAGTTCCCTGTTAGTTCTCTCTGACAGCAGTTCCATGTTAGTTCTCTCTGGCAGCAGTTCCCTGTTAGTTCTCTCTGGCAGCAGTTTCCTGTTAGTTCTCTCTGAGAGCAGTTCCATGTTAGTTCTCTCTGGCAGCAGTTCCATGTTAGTTCTCTCTGGCAGCAGTTCCATGTTAATTCTCTCTGGCAGCAGTTCCCTGTTAGTTCTCTCTGACAGCAGTTCCTAGTTAGTTCTCTCTGAGAGCAGTTCCATGTTAATTCTCTCTGGCAGCAGTTCCCTGTTAGTTCTCTCTGACAACAGTTCCCAGTTAGTTCTCTCTGAGAGCAGTTCCATGTTAATTCTCTCTGGCAGCAGTTCCCTGTTAGTTCTCTCTGACAGCAGTTCCCTGTTAGTTCTCTCTGAGAGCAGTTCCATGTTAGTTCTCTCTGGCAGCAGTTCCATGTTAGTTCTCTCTGGCAGCAGTTCCCTGTTAGTTCTCTCTGACAGCAGTTCCCCGTTAGTTCTCTCTGACAGCAGTTCCCTGTTAGTTCTCTCTGGCAGCAGTTCCATGTTAGTTCTCTCTGGCAGCAGTTCCCTGTTAGTTCTCTCTGGCAGCAGTTCCCTGTTAGTTCTCTCTGACAGCAGTTCCATGTTAGTTCTCTCTGGCAGCAGTTCCCTGTTAGTTCTCTCTGGCAGCAGTTCCCTGTTAGTTCTCTCTGGCAGCAGTTCCCTGTTAGTTCTCTGGCAGCAGTTCCATGTTAGTTCTCTCTGGCAGCAGTTCCATGTTAGTTCTCTCTGGCAGCAGTTCCCTGTTAGTTTCCTGTTAGTTCTCTCTGGCAGCAGTTCCCTATTAGTTCTCTCTGGCAGCAGTTCCCTGTTAGTTCTCTCTGGCAGCAGTTTCCTGTTAGTTCTCTCTGGCAGCAGTTCCCTATTAGTTCTCTCTGGCAGCAGTTCCATGTTAGTTCTCTCTGGCAGCAGTTCCCTGTTAGTTCTCTCTGGCAGCAGTTCCCTGTTAGTTCTCTCTGGCAGCAGTTCCATGTTAGTTCTCTCTGGCAGCAGTTCCATGTTAGTTCTCTCTGGCAGCAGTTCCCTGTTAGTTCTCTCTGGCAGCAGTTCCATGTTAGTTCTCTCTGGCAGCAGTTCCATGTTAGTTCTCTCTGGCAGCAGTTTCCTGTTAGTTCTCTCTGGCAGCAGTTCCCTGTTAGTTCTCTCTGACAGCAGTTCCATGTTAGTTCTCTCTGACAGCAGTTCCCTGTTAGTTCTCTCTGGAAGCAGTTCCCTGTTAGTTCTCTCTGGCAGCAGTTCCATGTTAGTTCTCTCTGACAGCAGTTCCATGTTAGTTCTCTCTGGCAGCAGTTCCATGTTAGTTCTCTCTGGCAGCAGTTCCCTGTTAGTTCTCTCTGGCAGCAGTTCCATGTTAGTTCTCTCTGGCAGCAGTTCCCTGTTAGTTCTCTCTGGCAGCAGTTTCCTGTTAGTTCTCTCTGAGAGCAGTTCCATGTTAGTTCTCTCTGACAGCAGTTCCCTGTTAGTTCTCTCTGGCAGCAGTTCCATGTTAGTTCTCTCTGACAGCAGTCCATGTTAGTTCTCTCTGGCAGCAGTTCCATGTTAGTTCTCTCTGGCAGCAGTTCCCTGTTAGTTCTCTCTGGCAGCAGTTCCCTGTTAGTTCTCTCTGGCAGCAGTTCCCTGTTAGTTCTCTGGCAGCAGTTCCATGTTAGTTCTCTCTGGCAGCAGTTCCATGTTAGTTCTCTCTGGCAGCAGTTCCCTGTTAGTTCTCTCTGGCAGCAGTTCCCTGTTAGTTCTCTCTGGCAGCAGTTCCCTGTTAGTTCTCTCTGGCAGCAGTTCCATGTTAGTTCTCTCTGGCAGCAGTTCCCTGTTAGTTCTCTCTGACAGCAGTTCCATGTTAGTTCTCTCTGGCAGCAGTTCCCTGTTAGTTCTCTCTGGCAGCAGTTTCCTGTTAGTTCTCTCTGAGAGCAGTTCCATGTTAGTTCTCTCTGGCAGCAGTTCCATGTTAGTTCTCTCTGGCAGCAGTTCCCTGTTAGTTCTCTCTGGCAGCAGTTCCATGTTAATTCTCTCTGGCAGCAGTTCCCTGTTAGTTCTCTCTGACAGCAGTTCCTAGTTAGTTCTCTCTGAGAGCAGTTCCATGTTAATTCTCTCTGGCAGCAGTTCCCTGTTAGTTCTCTCTGACAGCAGTTCCCAGTTAGTTCTCTCTGAGAGCAGTTCCATGTTAATTCTCTCTGGCAGCAGTTCCCTGTTAGTTCTCTCTGACAGCAGTTCCCTGTTAGTTCTCTCTGAGAGCAGTTCCATGTTAGTTCTCTCTGGCAGCAGTTCCATGTTAGTTCTCTCTGGCAGCAGTTCCCTGTTAGTTCTCTCTGACAGCAGTTCCCCGTTAGTTCTCTCTGACAGCAGTTCCCTGTTAGTTCTCTCTGGCAGCAGTTCCATGTTAGTTCTCTCTGGCAGCAGTTCCCTGTTAGTTCTCTCTGGCAGCAGTTCCCTGTTAGTTCTCTCTGACAGCAGTTCCATGTTAGTTCTCTCTGGCAGCAGTTCCCTGTTAGTTCTCTCTGGCAGCAGTTCCCTGTTAGTTCTCTCTGGCAGCAGTTCCCTGTTAGTTCTCTCTGGCAGCAGTTCCCTGTTAGTTCTCTCTGGCAGCAGTTCCATGTTAGTTCTCTCTGGCAGCAGTTCCCTGTTAGTTCTCTCTGGCAGCAGTTCCCTGTTAGTTCTCTCTGACAGCAGTTCCATGTTAGTTCTCTCTGGCAGCAGTTCCATGTTAGTTCTCTCTGGCAGCAGTTCCATGTTAGTTCTCTCTGGCAGCAGTTCCCTGTTAGTTCTCTCTGGCAGCAGTTCCCTGTTAGTTCTCTCTGACAGCAGTTCCATGTTAGTTCTCTCTGGCAGCAGTTCCCTGTTAGTTCTCTCTGGCAGCAGTTCCATGTTAGTTTTCTCTGGCAGCAGTTCCATGTTAGTTCTCTCTGGCAGCAGTTCCCTGTTAGTTCTCTATGGCAGCAGTTCCATGTTAGTTCTCTCTGGCAGCAGTTTCCTGTTAGTTCTCTCTGAGAGCAGTTCCATGTTAGTTCTCTCTGGCAGCAGTTCCATGTTAGTTCTCTCTGGCAGCAGTTCCCTGTTAGTTCTCTCTGGCAGCAGTTCCCTGTTAGTTCTCTCTGGCAGCAGTTCCATGTTAGTTCTCTCTGGCAGCAGTTCCATGTTAGTTCTCTCTGAGAGCAGTTCCATGTTAGTTCTCTCTGGCAGCAGTTCCCTGTTAGTTCTCTCTGGCAGCAGTTCCATGTTAGTTCTCTCTGGCAGCAGTTCCATGTTAGTTCTCTCTGAGAGCAGTTCCATGTTAGTTCTCTCTGGCAGCAGTTCCCTGTTAGTTCTCTCTGGCAGCAGTTCCCTGTTAGTTCTCTCTGGCAGCAGTTCCCTGTTATTTCTATCTGGCAGCAGTTCCATGTTAGTTCTCTCTGGCAGCAGTTCCCTGTTAGTTCTCTCTGGCAGCAGTTCCCTGTTAGTTCTCTCTGACAGCAGTTCCCTGTTAGTTCTCTCTGGCAGCAGTTCCCTGTTAGTTCTCTCTGGCAGCAGTTCCATGTTAGTTCTCTCTGGCAGCAGTTCCATGTTAGTTCTCTCTGACAGCAGTTCCCTGTTAGTTCTCTCTGGCAGCAGTTCCCTGTTAGTTCTCTCTGACAGCAGTTCCATGTTAGTTCTCTCTGGCAGCAGTTCCATGTTAGTTCTCTCTGGCAGCAGTTCCATGTTAGTTCTCTCTGGCAGCAGTTCCATGTTAGTTCTCTCTGGCAGCAGTTAGTTCTCTCTGGCAGCAGTTCCATGTTAGTTCTCTCTGGCAGCAGTTCCCTGTTAGTTCTCTCTGGCAGCAGTTCCCTGTTAGTTCTCTCTGACAGCAGTTCCATGTTAATTCTCTCTGGCAGCAGTTCCCTGTTAGTTCTCTCTGGCAGCAGTTCCATGTTAGTTCTCTCTGGCAGCAGTTAGTTCTCTCTGGCAGCAGTTCCATGTTAATTCTCTCTGGCAGCAGTTCCCTGTTAGTTCTCTCTGGCAGCAGTTCCCTGTTAGTTCTCTCTGGCAGCAGTTCCATGTTAGTTCTCTCTGGCAGCAGTTCCATGTTAGTTCTCTCTGGCAGCAGTTCCCTGTTAGTTCTCTCTGGCAGCAGTTCCCTGTTAGTTCTCTCTGACAGCAGTTCCCTGTTAGTTCTCTCTGGCAGCAGTTCCCTGTTAGTTCTCTCTGACAGCAGTTCCCTGTTAGTTCTCTCTGGCAGCAGTTCCCTGTTAGTTCTCTCTGACAGCAGTTCCATGTTAGTTCTCTCTGGCAGCAGTCCATGTTAGTTCTCTCTGGCAGCAGTTCCCTGTTAGTTCTCTCTGGCAGCAGTTCCCTGTTAGTTCTCTCTGGCAGCAGTTCCCTGT
The DNA here is from genome assembly GCF_963971535.1 of Notolepis coatsorum. Classification (NCBI taxonomy): domain Eukaryota; kingdom Metazoa; phylum Chordata; class Actinopteri; order Aulopiformes; family Paralepididae; genus Notolepis; species Notolepis coatsorum. The sequence continues at coordinate 133,117,358 of NC_140172.1, forward strand.
TAGTTCTCTCTGGCAGCAGTTCCCTGTTAGTTCTCTCTGGCAGCAGTTCCCCGTTAGTTCTCTCTGACAGCAGTTCCATGTTAGTTCTCTCTGGCAGCAGTTCCCTGTTAGTTCTCTCTGGCAGCAGTTCCCTGTTAGTTCTCTCTGGCAGCAGTTCCATGTTAGTTCTCTCTGGCAGCAGTTCCCTGTTAGTTCTCTCTGGCAGCAGTTCCCTGTTAGTTCTCTCTGACAGCAGTTCCCTGTTAGTTCTCTCTGGCAGCAGTTCCCTGTTAGTTCTCTCTGGCAGCAGTTCCCTGTTAGTTCTCTCTGGCAGCAGTTCCATGTTAGTTCTCTCTGGCAGCAGTTCCCTGTTAGTTCTCTCTGACAGCAGTTCCCTGTTAGTTCTCTCTGGCAGCAGTTCCATGTTAGTTCTCTCTGGCAGCAGTTCCCTGTTAGTTCTCTCTGACAGCAGTTCCCTGTTAGTTCTCTCTGACAGCAGTTCCCTGTTAGTTCTCTCTGGCAGCAGTTCCCTGTTAGTTCTCTCTGGCAGCAGTTCCCTGTTAGTTCTCTCTGGCAGCAGTTCCCTGTTAGTTCTCTCTGGCAGCAGTTCCCTGTTAGTTCTCTCTTACAGCAGTTCCCTGTTAGTTCTCTCTGGCAGCAGTTCCCTGTTAGTTCTCTCTGAGAGCAGTTCCCTGTTAGTTCTCTCTGGCAGCAGTTCCCTGTTAGTTCTCTCTGGCAGCAGTTCCATGTTAGTTCTCTGACAGCAGTCCATGTTAGTTCTCTCTGGCAGCAGTTAGTTCTCTCTGACAGCAGTTCCCTGTTAGTTCTCTCTGGCAGCAGTTCCCTGTTAGTTCTCTCTGGCAGCAGTTCCATGTTAGTTCTCTCTGGCAGCAGTTCCATGTTAGTTCTCTCTGGCAGCAGTTCCCTGTTAGTTCTCTCTGGCAGCAGTTCCCTGTTAGTTCTCTCTGGCAGCAGTTCCCTGTTAGTTCTCTCTGGCAGCAGTTCCATGTTAGTTCTCTCTGGCAGCAGTTCCCTGTTAGTTCTCTCTGGCAGCAGTTCCCTGTTAGTTCTCTCTGGCAGCAGTTAGTTCTCTCTGACAGCAGTTCCCTGTTAGTTCTCTCTGGCAGCAGTTCCATGTTAGTTCTCTCTGGCAGCAGTTCCCTGTTAGTTCTCTCTGGCAGCAGTTCCCTGTTAGTTCTCTCTGGCAGCAGTTCCATGTTAGTTCTCTCTGGCAGCAGTTCCCTGTTAGTTCTCTCTGGCAGCAGTTCCATGTTAGTTCTCTCTGGCAGCAGTTCCCCGTTAGTTCTCTCTGGCAGCAGTTCCCCGTTAGTTCTCTCTGGCAGCAGTTAGTTCTCTCTGGCAGCAGTTTCCTGTTAGTTCTCTCTGACAGCAGTTCCCTGTTAGTTCTCTCTGGCAGCAGTTCCATGTTAGTTCTCTCTGACAGCAGTTCCCTGTTAGTTCTCTCTGGCAGCAGTTCCCCGTTAGTTCTCTCTGGCAGCAGTTCCCTGTTAGTTCTCTCTGGCAGCAGTTAGTTCTCTCTGGCAGCAGTTCCCTGTTAGTTCTCTCTGGCAGCAGTTCCCTGTTAGTTCTCTCTGACAGCAGTTCCCTGTTAGTTCTCTCTGGCAGCAGTTCCCTGTTAGTTCTCAGTTCCATGTTAGTTCTCTCTGGCAGCAGTTCCCTGTTAGTTCTCTCTGGCAGCAGTTCCCTGTTAGTTCTCTCTGGCAGCAGTTCCCTGTTAGTTCTCTCTGGCAGCAGTTCCATGTTAGTTCTCTCTGGCAGCAGTTCCATGTTAGTTCTCTCTGGCAGCAGTTCCCTGTTAGTTCTCTCTGGCAGCAGTTCCATGTTAGTTCTCTCTGGCAGCAGTTCCCTGTTAGTTCTCTCTGGCAGCAGTTCCATGTTAGTTCTCTCTGGCAGCAGTTCCCTGTTAGTTCTCTCTGACAGCAGTTCCCTGTTAGTTCTCTCTGGCAGCAGTTCCCTGTTAGTTCTCTCTGGCAGCAGTTCCCTGTTAGTTCTCTCTGGCAGCAGTTCCCTGTTAGTTCTCTCTGGCAGCAGTTCCATGTTAGTTCTCTCTGACAGCAGTTCCCTGTTAGTTCTCTCTGGCAGCAGTTCCCTGTTAGTTCTCTCTGGCAGCAGTTCCATGTTAGTTCTCTCTGGCAGCAGTTCCCTGTTAGTTCTCTCTGGCAGCAGTTCCCTGTTAGTTCTCTCTGGCAGCAGTTCCATGTTAGTTCTCTCTGACAGCAGTTCCCTGTTAGTTCTCTCTGGCAGCAGTTCCATGTTAGTTCTCTCTGGCAGCAGTTCCCTGTTAGTTCTCTCTGGCAGCAGTTCCCTGTTAGTTCTCTCTGGCAGCAGTTCCCTGTTAGTTCTCTCTGGCAGCAGTTCCCTGTTAGTTCTCTCTGACAGCAGTTCCCTGTTAGTTCTCTCTGGCAGCAGTTCCCTGTTAGTTCTCTCTGGCAGCAGTTCCCTGTTAGTTATCTCTGGCAGCAGTTCCATGTTAGTTCTCTCTGGCAGCAGTTCCCTGTTAGTTCTCTCTGACAGCAGTTCCATGTTAGTTCTCTCTGACAGCAGTTCCCTGTTAGTTCTCTCTGGCAGCAGTTCCATGTTAGTTCTCTCTGGCAGCAGTTCCCTGTTAGTTCTCTCTGACAGCAGTTCCCTGTTAGTTCTCTCTGACAGCAGTTCCCTGTTAGTTCTCTCTGGCAGCAGTTCCCTGTTAGTTCTCTCTGGCAGCAGTTCCCTGTTAGTTCTCTCTGGCAGCAGTTCCCTGTTAGTTCTCTCTGGCAGCAGTTCCCTGTTAGTTCTCTCTGACAGCAGTTCCCTGTTAGTTCTCTCTGGCAGCAGTTCCCTGTTAGTTCTCTCTGAGAGCAGTTCCCTGTTAGTTCTCTCTGGCAGCAGTTCCCTGTTAGTTCTCTCTGGCAGCAGTTCCATGTTAGTTCTCTGACAGCAGTCCATGTTAGTTCTCCTTGGCAGCAGTTAGTTCTCTCTGACAGCAGTTCCCTGTTAGTTCTCTCTGGCAGCAGTTCCCTGTTAGTTCTCTCTGGCAGCAGTTCCATGTTAGTTCTCTCTGGCAGCAGTTCCATGTTAGTTCTCTCTGGCAGCAGTTCTCTGTTAGTTCTCTCTGGCAGCAGTTCCCTGTTAGTTCTCTCTGGCAGCAGTTCCCTGTTAGTTCTCTCTGGCAGCAGTTCCATGTTAGTTCTCTCTGGCAGCAGTTCCCTGTTAGTTCTCTCTGACAGCAGTTCCCTGTTAGTTCTCTCTGGCAGCAGTTCCCTGTTAGTTCTCTCTGGCAGCAGTTCCCTGTTAGTTCTCTCTGGCAGCAGTTCCATGTTAGTTCTCTCTGACAGCAGTTCCCTGTTAGTTCTCTCTGGCAGCAGTTCCCTGTTAGTTCTCTCTGGCAGCAGTTCCATGTTAGTTCTCTCTGGCAGCAGTTCCCTGTTAGTTCTCTCTGGCAGCAGTTCCCTGTTAGTTCTCTCTGACAGCAGTTCCCTGTTAGTTCTCTCTGGCAGCAGTTCCCTGTTAGTTCTCTCTGGCAGCAGTTCCCTGTTAGTTATCTCTGGCAGCAGTTCCATGTTAGTTCTCTCTGGCAGCAGTTCCCTGTTAGTTCTCTCTGACAGCAGTTCCATGTTAGTTCTCTCTGACAGCAGTTCCCTGTTAGTTCTCTCTGGCAGCAGTTCCATGTTAGTTCTCTCTGGCAGCAGTTCCCTGTTAGTTCTCTCTGACAGCAGTTCCCTGTTAGTTCTCTCTGACAGCAGTTCCCTGTTAGTTCTCTCTGGCAGCAGTTCCCTGTTAGTTCTCTCTGGCAGCAGTTCCCTGTTAGTTCTCTCTGGCAGCAGTTCCCTGTTAGTTCTCTCTGGCAGCAGTTCCCTGTTAGTTCTCTCTGACAGCAGTTCCCTGTTAGTTCTCTCTGGCAGCAGTTCCCTGTTAGTTCTCTCTGAGAGCAGTTCCCTGTTAGTTCTCTCTGGCAGCAGTTCCCTGTTAGTTCTCTCTGGCAGCAGTTCCATGTTAGTTCTCTGACAGCAGTCCATGTTAGTTCTCCTTGGCAGCAGTTAGTTCTCTCTGACAGCAGTTCCCTGTTAGTTCTCTCTGGCAGCAGTTCCCTGTTAGTTCTCTCTGGCAGCAGTTCCATGTTAGTTCTCTCTGGCAGCAGTTCCATGTTAGTTCTCTCTGGCAGCAGTTCTCTGTTAGTTCTCTCTGGCAGCAGTTCCCTGTTAGTTCTCTCTGGCAGCAGTTCCCTGTTAGTTCTCTCTGGCAGCAGTTCCATGTTAGTTCTCTCTGGCAGCAGTTCCCTGTTAGTTCTCTCTGACAGCAGTTCCCTGTTAGTTCTCTCTGGCAGCAGTTCCCTGTTAGTTCTCTCTGGCAGCAGTTCCCTGTTAGTTCTCTCTGGCAGCAGTTCCATGTTAGTTCTCTCTGACAGCAGTTCCCTGTTAGTTCTCTCTGGCAGCAGTTCCCTGTTAGTTCTCTCTGGCAGCAGTTCCATGTTAGTTCTCTCTGGCAGCAGTTCCCTGTTAGTTCTCTCTGGCAGCAGTTCCCTGTTAGTTCTCTCTGGCAGCAGTTAGTTCTCTCTGACAGCAGTTCCCTGTTAGTTCTCTCTGGCAGCAGTTCCATGTTAGTTCTCTCTGGCAGCAGTTCCCTGTTAGTTCTCTCTGGCAGCAGTTCCCTGTTAGTTCTCTCTGGCAGCAGTTCCATGTTAGTTCTCTCTGGCAGCAGTTCCCCGTTAGTTCTCTCTGGCAGCAGTTCCCTGTTAGTTCTCTCTGGCAGCAGTTAGTTCTCTCTGGCAGCAGTTTCCTGTTAGTTCTCTCTGACAGCTGTTCCCTGTTAGTTCTCTCTGGCAGCAGTTCCATGTTAGTTCTCTCTGACAGCAGTTCCCTGTTAGTTCTCTCTGGCAGCAGTTCCCCGTTAGTTCTCTTTGGCAGCAGTTCCCTGTTAGTTCTCTCTGGCAGCAGTTAGTTCTCTCTGGCAGCAGTTCCCTGTTAGTTCTCTCTGGCAGCAGTTCCCTGTTAGTTCTCTCTGACAGCAGTTCCCTGTTAGTTCTCTCTGGCAGCAGTTCCCTGTTAGTTCTCAGTTCCATGTTAGTTCTCTCTGGCAGCAGTTCCCTGTTAGTTCTCTCTGGCAGCAGTTCCCTGTTAGTTCTCTCTGGCAGCAGTTCCCTGTTAGTTCTCTCTGGCAGCAGTTCCATGTTAGTTCTCTCTGGCAGCAGTTCCATGTTAGTTCTCTCTGGCAGCAGTTCCCTGTTAGTTCTCTCTGGCAGCAGTTCCATGTTAGTTCTCTCTGGCAGCAGTTCCCTGTTAGTTCTCTCTGGCAGCAGTTCCCTGTTAGTTCTCTCTGGCAGCAGTTCCATGTTAGTTCTCTCTGGCAGCAGTTCCATGTTAGTTCTCTCTGGCAGCAGTTCCCTGTTAGTTCTCTCTGGCAGCAGTTCCATGTTAGTTCTCTCTGGCAGCAGTTCCATGTTAGTTCTCTCTGGCAGCAGTTCCCTGTTAGTTCTCTCTGACAGCAGTTCCCTGTTAGTTCTCTCTGGCAGCAGTTCCCTGTTAGTTCTCTCTGGCAGCAGTTCCCTGTTAGTTCTCTCTGGCAGCAGTTCCCTGTTAGTTCTCTCTGGCAGCAGTTCCATGTTAGTTCTCTCTGACAGCAGTTCCCTGTTAGTTCTCTCTGGCAGCAGTTCCCTGTTAGTTCTCTCTGGCAGCAGTTCCATGTTAGTTCTCTCTGGCAGCAGTTCCCTGTTAGTTCTCTCTGGCAGCAGTTCCCTGTTAGTTCTCTCTGACAGCAGTTCCCTGTTAGTTCTCTCTGGCAGCAGTTCCATGTTAGTTCTCTCTGGCAGCAGTTCCCTGTTAGTTCTCTCTGGCAGCAGTTCCCCGTTAGTTCTCTCTGGCAGCAGTTCCCCGTTAGTTCTCTCTGGCAGCAGTTAGTTCTCTCTGGCAGCAGTTTCCTGTTAGTTCTCTCTGACAGCAGTTCCCTGTTAGTTCTCTCTGGCAGCAGTTCCATGTTAGTTCTCTCTGACAGCAGTTCCCTGTTAGTTCTCTCTGGCAGCAGTTCCCCGTTAGTTCTCTCTGGCATCAGTTCCATGTTAGTTCTCTCTGGCAGCAGTTCCCTGTTAGTTCTCTCTGGCAGCATTTAGTTCTCTCTGGCAGCAGTTCCCTGTTAGTTCTCTCTGGCAGCAGTTCCATGTTAGTTCTCTCTGACAGCAGTTCCCTGTTAGTTCTCTCTGGCAGCAGTTCCATGTTAGTTCTCTCTTGCAGCAGTTCGATGTTAGTTCTCTCTGACAGCAGTTCCCTGTTAGTTCTCTCTGACAGCAGTTCCCTGTTAGTTCTCTCTGGCAGCAGTTCCCTGTTAGTTCTCTCTGGCAGCAGTTCCATGTTAGTTCTCTCTGGCAGCAGTGCAGTTCCATGTTAGTTCTCTCTGGCAGCAGTTCCATGTTAGTTCTCTCTGGCAGCAGTTCCCTGTTAGTTCTCTCTGGCAGCAGTTCCCTGTTAGTTCTCTCTGAGAGCAGTTCCCTGTTAGTTCTCTCTGGCAGCAGTTCCCTGTTAGTTCTCTCTGACAGCAGTTCCATGTTAGTTCTCTCTGAGAGCAGTTCCCAGTTAGTTCTCTCTGGCAGCAGTTCCCTGTTAGTTCTCTCTGGCAGCAGTTCCCTGTTAGTTCTCTCTGGCAGCAGTTCCCTGTTAGTTCTCTCTGGCAGCAGTTCCCCGTTAGTTCTCTCTGGCAGCAGTTCCCTGTTAGTTCTCTCTGGCAGCAGTTCCCTGTTAGTTCTCTCTGGCAGCAGTTCCCTGTTAGTTCTCTCTGGCAGCAGTTTCCTGTTAGTTCTCTCTGGCAGCAGTTCCCTGTTAGTTCTCTCTGGCAGCAGTTCCCTGTTAGTTCTCTCTGGCAGCAGTTCCCTGTTAGTTCTCTCTGGCAGCAGTTCCATGTTAGTTCTCTCTGGCAGCAGTTCCATGTTAGTTCTCTGACAGCAGTTCCCTGTTAGTTCTCTCTGGCAGCAGTTCCCTGTTAGTTCTCTCTGGCAGCAGTTCCCTGTTAGTTCTCTCTGGCAGCAGTTCCCTGTTAGTTCTCTCTGGCAGCAGTTCCCTGTTAGTTCTCTCTGGCAGCAGTTCCCTGTTAGTTCTCTCTGGCAGCAGTTCCCCGTTAGTTCTCTCTGAGAGCAGTTCCCTGTTAGTTCTCTCTGGCAGCAGTTCCCTGTTAGTTCTCTCTGGCAGCAGTTCCCCGTTAGTTCTCTCTGGCAGCAGTTCCCTGTTAGTTCTCTCTGGCAGCAGTTCCCTGTTAGTTCTCTCTGGCAGCAGTTCCCTGTTAGTTCTCTCTGGTAGCAGTTCCCTGTTAGTTCTCTCTGGCAGCAGTTCCCTGTTAGTTCTCTCTGACAGCAGTTCCCTGTTAGTTCTCTCTGGCAGCAGTTCCCTGTTAGTTCTCTCTGGCAGCAGTTCCCTGTTAGTTCTCTCTGGCAGCAGTTCCCTATTAGTTCTCTCTGGCAGCAGTTCCCTGTTAGTTCTCTCTGGCAGCAGTTCCCTGTTAGTTCTCTCTGGCAGCAGTTCCCTGTTAGTTCTCTCTGGCAGCAGTTCCCTGTTAGTTCTCTCTGGCAGCAGTTCCCTGTTAGTTCTCTCTGGCAGCAGTTAGTTCTCTCTGGCAGCAGTTCCCTGTTAGTTCTCTCTGGCAGCAGTTCCCTGTTAGTTCTCTCTGGCAGCAGTTCCCTGTTAGTTCTCTCTGGCAGCAGTTCCCTGTTAGTTCTCTCTGGCAGCAGTTCCCTGTTAGTTCTCTCTGGCAGCAGTTCCCTGTTAGTTCTCTCTGGCAGCAGTTCCATGTTAGTTCTCTCTGGCAGCAGTTCCATGTTAGTTCTCTCTGGCAGCAGTTCCATGTTAGTTCTCTCTGGCAGCAGTTCCCTGTTAGTTCTCTCTGGCAGCAGTTCCCTGTTAGTTCTCTCTGGCAGCAGTTCCCTGTTAGTTCTCTCTGGCAGCAGTTCCCTGTTAGTTCTCTCTGGCAGCAGTTCCCTGTTAGTTCTCTCTGGCAGCAGTTCCCTGTTAGTTCTCTCTGGCAGCAGTTCCATGTTAGTTCTCTCTGGCAGCAGTTCCATGTTAGTTCTCTCTGGCAGCAGTTCCATGTTAGTTCTCTCTGGCAGCAGTTCCCTGTTAGTTCTCTCTGGCAGCAGCTCCCTGTTAGTTCTCTCTGGCAGCAGGGTCAGGGGGGACGGGGGATGTCTTGCTCACTCGTCCCTCCTCTGTCTGTTTCCCACAGTGCCTCCAGGCCCTGGACTTCCTCCACTCCAACCAGGTGATCCACAGAGACATCAAGAGTGACAACATCCTGCTGGGCATGGACGGCTCCGTGAAGCTCAGTAAGTCCTCCTCGTCGCCAGTTCAAAGGCTCAATTTTAAAGCCCTTATTGGAAAACGTCCCTGTACTGTTGGAATGTAATCTTGGAACTATTCTACACGTTCAAGTGACCGCTTGGTTCTTAGGGTTCCTCCAGTTTGCTCTGAACTATGAAAAAACAGATAATATTCCAGATTCAGAGATACAGTATTAGTTTTGATACAGTTGTGGCTCCCCCTAGTGGAATAATTTAAAATACCTTAACCTCTGGTAATAGGTTTTTTGGGGAATCTGGGCTGGGCTGGGCTGGGCTGGGCTGGGCTGGGCCAGGTCAAAAGAACTCTTCAAGCCAAATCCACAATATATGCGTTAGGATGGAACACGATGACACTTTCTCTCTCTCTCTCTCTCTCTCTCTCTCTCTCTCTCTCTCTCTCTCTCTCTCTCTCTCTCTCTCTCTCTCTCTCTCTCTCTCTCTCTCTCTCTCTCTCTCTCTCTCTCTCTTCCCCATCCCCCTCTCTCCCTGCAGCGGACTTTGGGTTCTGTGCCCAGATCACCCCCGAGCAGAACAAGCGCAGCACCATGGTGGGCACGCCCTACTGGATGGCCCCGGAGGTGGTGACCCGCAAGGCCTATGGGCCCAAAGTGGATATCTGGTCTCTGGGCATCATGGCCATCGAGATGGTGGAGGGGGAGCCGCCCTACCTGAACGAGAATCCACTCAGGGTAAATACTATCAGACAGTTATTCCACTCAGGGTAAATACTGTCAGACAGTTATTCCACTCAGGGTAAATACTATCAGACAGTTATTCCACTCAGGGTAAATACTATCAGACAGTTATTCCACTCAGGGTAAATACTGTCAGACAGTTATTCCACTCAGGGTAAATACTATCAGACAGTTATTCCACTCAGGGTAAATACTATCAGACATTATCCTTTATTTATCCAGGAATGTCCCATTGAGATACAAGATCTCTTCTTCCAGGGAGTCCTGACCGCGTGAATATTTTAGGCAACCAACTTGCGTCTAGCCACGCCCCCGCGGCGACGCGGCAGCGGAGCGGTAGAGCGGAGCTTTGCCGCGGAAGCATTATGCAGCCGTAATTCCCCCTCTTTTAACATCGATGACTAGCTCAACTGGTTCGCCGCCTTGCTGTGGATCCTGCGGTGCGTTGGTGACAAGTTCGATTCCCTTCAATTATTATTATTATTCTTTTTTTTAACGTGCATTCTTTCGCCGGTTAAATTTAGGCATTGTTTCGGAGTTGGTTAAAGTTAAGGTTAGGCATTGTTTCGGAGTTGGTTAAGGTTAGAAGGGTTAAGTTTAGGCGCTGTTTCGGAGTTGGTTAAGGTTAGAGTTTGTCTTAGAGCATGGCAATATTCTTTCGGAGTTGGTTATGGTTATGGTTAAATTTAGGCATTGTTTCGGAGTTGGTTAAGGTTAGGGTTAAGGTTAGGCATTGTTTCGGAGTTGGTTAAGGTTAGAAGGGTTAAGTTTAGGCGCTGTTTCGGAGTTGGTTAAGGTTAGAGTTTGTCGCAGAGAATGGCAATAGAATGCAGCCTATTTCCGCACTGCAGCTCTCTCCCGCTGCCGCAGTCACATGGGCGTAGTGGCCAATCAGAGAAACGCTAAACACAAGTTGGTTGCCTAAAATATTCACGCGTCCTGACCAACACGGCACACAACAAGTTTCAACATAAAACAGGGCATTAAACAAAAAACATACAATTCAAATATAAATATAGAAGGCCATTTGTGCAGTGGCAAGGAGCATAATCAGATCAGCAATAGCATCAGGTAAAACAGTTACATGTTTCATAAAGGGCTAATCGTAGCATACCTTTAAAAGCATTCACAGTAGGAAGTGCCTCTAGACAAAGTTTTACTTGCAGCGTATTCCATAAAAAGGGAGCATAGTAGGAGAATGCAGCTTTACCAAGCTCTGACTGCATCAAAGGAACATTTAAAAGCATCCCATTTGCTGCTCGTCTGGTATTAAAAAAGCAAGTATAAAAGGACAGAAGTCTGGAGATATATAAGGGCAGCTTACCTAGCAATGACTTAAGGATAAAAATCAACATGTGTGATTGTCTTCTTTGGTACAGAGAGGACCATCCTAATGACTGATACAAAGTGCAGTGGTGGGTGCGAGAGCCTGCACCCGTTACAAAACGTATGGCAGTATGGTACGCAGAATCCAGCTTTTTAAGCAGGGAGGAAGGAACATGCATATAGATTACATCGCCATAGTCTAATACAGGCAGAAAGGAACTCTGCACAATTCTCTTCCTGGCTTCAGACGGGAAACATTTCTTTAACCGGAAGAAAAAAGCCCAGTTTAGGTCTTAAGTTTTCTCAGTAGGTTCCCAATATGAACATCAAAGGCCATCTTTTCATCAATCCATATGCCCAGATATTTATAGGATGCTACTTTGTCAAGGCATGTCCCTTCCAGTGTCAGAATCGAAGGGACAGCTGTATTAGCTCGAGAGTGAGAGAAGGTCATGTACTTGGTCTTTTTTGCATTAAGGACCAGTCTTAGCCTTAGCAAGGAGTGTTGTAGTGTATTAAAAGCATCCTGTAGAAGCTCTATGGCCTGAGTTAAAGAGGAAGCCATTGTGTAAACAACTGTATCATCGGCGTATAAATGAAAACGTGCTGGGTTTATCCCATTTCCTAGTTCATTTATAAAGATGGAAAATAAGACAGAGGTCAAAATAGTACCTTGTGGAACACCATTGTTTACAGTAAGAGCAGCTGAGGTTATTCCACTCAGGGTAAATACTATCAGACAGTTATTCCACTCAGGGTGACTACTATCAGACAGTTATTCCACTTTAACTACTATCAGACAGTTATTCCACTTTAACTACTATCAGACAGTTATTCCACTCAGGGTGACTACTATCAGACAGTTATTCCACTTTAACAACTATCAGACAGTTATTCCACTTTAACTACTATCAGACAGTTATTCCACTCATGGTGAATACTATCAGACAGTTATTCCACTCATGGTGAATACTATCAGACAGTTATTTTAGATTAGATTAGTATAAGTAGGTATATAGAAGGATATGCAATATGGGGCGACAGTGGCTCAGGAGGTAGAGCAGTCGTCTGGCAATCCGGAGGTTCCCGGTTCGATTCCCGCTCCTCCTGGGCAGCGTGTCGATGTGTCCTTGAGCAAGACACTTAACCCCTAACTGCTCCCGATGAGCAGGTCGGCACCTTGCATGGTTGCCTCCGCCGTCGGTGTGTGAATGTGTGAGTGGTGAACGGGTAATATGTGAGGAACAAATTGTAAAGTGCTTTGGATAATAGCGCTATATAAAAAAGCAGCCATTTACCATTAAGGAAATGTATATATCCTTCTCTCCCTCCTTCCCTCCATCCAGGCCTTGTACCTGATAGCTACCAACGGAACTCCGGAGCTGCAGAACCCGGAGAGGCTGTCGTCCGTCTTCCGAGACTTCCTGAACCGCTGTCTGGAGATGGACGTGGACCGCCGGGGCTCCGCCAAGGAGCTGCTTCAGGTAAACAAGCTAACTCTGATACCAAGGTCAAGGTCAACTTTATTTATATAGCACGTTTAAAATCAACCGAAGTTGTACCAAAGTGCTGTACAATACAAAAACAGAAATACTAAAAGAAATACAAAATACAGTATACACACAAAGTCATATAACTACAATAAAGTTTAAAAAACGACCCGACCAATGCCCTGCTCTGGGGAACATACCCAGAATGCCCTGCGGTTCGACTAAGACACCTGTCGGGATGCTTTTAAGTTAACGCATGCGTACTATGGTCATAGACCCTCTTTGTGAGTGTACTAGAGCTAGCATGCTTGTAACTGAGGGGTACAATTCCCTGACTGTATTACTAGATATGATACTTACTACCACTACCTTTGTACTTAATATTCGGCCACCCAGTACACGGCATAAATATATTATCATAAACACTCTCACGTAGATGAAACGGATCCAACACAAATGTACGAAGTCGAAACAGGTCTTTATTTCTACACAGCGATGGTGTGTAGAACAAGCACTTAATCACTTAATTACATTTATGAATTGAAATAGTATGCACTTTTATGGCAAAGAGTATTCGTCGGTATATCAATAGAGAATGTCCAATCTCTGAAGGCGCAGGTGGTAAATATACGACCTGGAATAGTTAAGGAATAACAGCAATGATACTTTAATGATTATATACTAGATACACTAGAGGGGGTTAATCCGGTCGCTTGTAAGCCGACAGGAGTAGGAGGGGGGGGGGGGGGTAGAATCCGGCTGCCTCGTCCGGCCAAGGGTATCCCAGGTGAACCCACTGTAGTGCCGTTCAATGCGCCGGCGATCCTTGGACCACAGATGAAAGCAGGTGGACTCTTTGTGGGCCGGCTCTCTCCGGTCCACGGGGGAGAGACGTGAAGCGACCTCGTCTTGCAGAGCGTCTCCTCACCTTGCGTCCTCTCCAGGGGGGGGGGGTTCCAACACACGGCAGTGTCGGGGGTCTTTATCCATGGAATAATCAAAGTATACAAAGCATAATCCGTGCCTGGGAAGGCGGGCTGTCGTCGGTAGAATAATCCGGTATACAGGTCCACTCGCTCGTCGGCTCTGGGGCTCCTCGGGTGCAGCTTCACATGGGGTCAACCACCCTGGGTAAGCAGCCAGTTCTCTGCCCGAAACGATGGGGTACTGACTACGGTAGTATTCTCACCGCACGAAGCACTATATATTAACAGACTATTATTAGCTTAATAGACTACGTCCAACTCGACGATATAGTGCCAAATATGACTATTCAAATATTAATATACACGATGTCTCAATACCGATGGTAGGCGAACTTGGCCTTACTCCCACACGTGGCGTCGCGGGGAGGCTTTACGTCTGTGACTCTATTGGAGGGTAAGAAACTGGACTGAAAAGAAAGTCCTACTTTAGTAGCGCAGTATATATACGCACTATGAACAAATAGTCCCATTAGTGGTGCGGTAGCCAGATTCCTACGCGGAACTAGGACTTGTTCGTACATGTGGAGCGGTACGTTTGAACTGGGTCTGAGGGGTATGGCAGCCTGGCACCAAGGTCTCGACCAATAGTAGAATGGAGACTATTATGGGATGTTCAGTAGGCTAGAATGGATATTCAATGCATATTGTACAAGGAATATACAAGGGATATCAGGGAATATTAGAGAATATACAAATACAATTAAATATATATATATAAATAAATATATATATTCGGTTTAATCTGGCCCTTCACAACAGCCACCCCCTGAATAGGTCCCAGACCTAATCAGTTAAACAGAGACAGATTAATCGCGTTGTCTATTTACACATAAGGGTTTGCTGTAGGGGTCAGTCAACTTCACAAAGTCATAGGGTTGTAGGGTCATGGTCATCATCGATTGTGTCTGGGAGTCGAGGCAGTTCTATGAGCCTTGCCACGGGACGGGTGTAAGTGCGACCCTGGACGAGCACTTCAGCTGCTCGGACCTTGCCGTCGGCACCGGTGATCACTTTGCTTACGCGGCCGGCCGGCCACATAGCTCTGGGCAGTGATTGATCAATAATCATGACGACTGTTCCTTCTGTCAAATTGTCTCTCTCTTTTACCCACTTCTGGCGGGTCTCTAGAGACGGTAGGTAGTGCAGTAGGGAACTGTTCCAAAACTTGTCGGCTAATACTTGGCTGTACCTCCACATTCGTCGGCCGTTCGCTTCTTCAGGCCGGTACATTGTCTGGGGTAATGCAGGATCTAGCCGCCCCATCAGGAGTGTGTTGGGGGTAACTGGGTCGATATCCGCCACATCACTGGAGACATATCCGAGGGGCTTCGAGTTAAGTACTCCCTCAATCTCCGTGAGGACTGTCATTAGGACTTCTTCCGCCACAGTCTGGGCCCCAAGTACTGCGTACAGGGCTGTCTTTATGGAGCGCACTTCTCGTTCCCAAGTGCCACCGAAGTGGGGTGCGTTTGGGGGGTTGAATTGGAAATCAACCTGTGCTGGAGCGAGGTGGGTCTTAAGTTCTGGGCCCATAGCTTGGAAGCTCTCTCTCAGCTCTCTTTCGCCGCCTTTGAAGTTTGTCCCATGATCGGACAATAGGGTAGACGGTCTTCCTTTCCGTGATGTGAATCTTCGGAAGGCCATAAGGAATGAGTCTGTGCTCATGGTCGGGAGAAGCTCGATGTGTATCGCTCTGGTGGTCATGCATTTGAATACAATACCCCACCGCTTCTCGGTTCCTCTTCCTTTCTTTATGTGCAGCGGGCCAAAGCAGTCCATACCCGTTGAGTGGAATGGCTTGTCACCGATTCGGAGGCGACATGGAGGAAGGTCAGCCATCCTTGGTATGCTGGGCTGCGCGCGCCACTTGCGGCAGTCTAGACATGTTCGCTGGAAGCGTCGTACCGCCTCTCTTCCTTGTAGGATCCAGTAACGACGTCTGATTTCCGCGAAGACTCTTTCTGCTCCTGCGTGATGTACATCCTCATCGTATTTCTTTATAATCAGCTCTGTGACCTTGTGTCGGCTGTTCAATACGATCGGGTATTTAATGTCATTCGGTAGATTGGGGGCTCTGCGTAGGCGACCACCCACTCTGATGAGGGTATGAGCGTCGCTCTCGGGGGCCAGGTGAATTAATCTGCTGTCGGATGGGACGGGCTTTCCTCCCTGTAGACAGGCCAATTCATCGGGGAACGAGTCTCTCTGGGCTCGCTGCAGTAGAAGCAATTCTGCTTCCTCGTAGTTAGCTGCTGACATATCAGCGGGGGACTTGCACTCCGGGTGGTACCGCAGGAATGTTCTTTGTTGTGCACTCTCTATGGACGTGCAATCGTCTATGTTAGGGTCGGTGGAGGCTACGGTGCTCAATCCACAGAACACAGACTTCTTATTTTCCACCTCCTCTGGACTTGCTTCCCTCGGGATAGGCATGGGCCACTGTCCTTCCGGGAGTCTTAGGAATGCGGGGCCGTCACTGTAGACATTGCGACGGGTGAGGTCATCCAGGGGCATCCCCCGGGTGATGACGTCAGCTGGGTTCTGTTTTGTATCAACGTAGCGCCACTCTGTTTCTCCGGTTAACTCTTCGGTTAAGTCTTGAATCTCGGTGACTCTGACTCCCACGAAGACTTTGTACTTGCATGAGTCCGATTTGATCCAGGCGAGTACCGTCGTGGAATCTGACCACAGGATTGTTCTAGACACCGGTATGGTGAGCTCACGTTGGATGAGCGTGGCTAGGTGCGCTCCGGCTAGGGCTGCGCAGAGCTCTAGACGTGGGATAGATTGTTGCTTGCGTGGGGCTATTCTCGAGCGGGCGAGGACAAATGCTGTGTAGATCTCTCCCCCCTGGTCTTGGGCCCGCAAGTAGGCTACTGATCCGTATGCGACCTCTGAGGCGTCACTGAAGACGTGTAAGTCCATTTTACATGTCTCTGGCCTCACCGTGGGTGGGAAGTAGCTTCGGCGCATATTAACGCCTGGGAGTGAGTGGAGCTCCATCTCCCACTCTCTCCAGGTGGATGCAAGGTGTGCGGGAATAGGGTCGTCCCAGCCCTGGTCCTTGTCCCACAATGCTCGTACAATCATTTTTGCCCTGGTGGTGTACGGTAGAATACATCCTAGCGGGTCATATTGTCGGGCGAGTGTTGTGTACACACTCCGTCTGGTGGTCGGCGCCGCCGCCGGCCTTCCCTGCTCCGTAGTCAGGGGCTTGTGTCTGTAGTGAAGCGAATCTGTTTTGAATCGCCACACCAATCCCAGGGTCATCTCCTGGGCTTCTCCCGGGATTGTAGCCATCCAGGTCTCGCTGCTGGCTGCCTTGCCCTCGGAGAAGAGGCTGCGCAGTACTTGCGGATCGCTGCTGGCCCACTGCCTGAGATCAAAGCCGCCTTTGATCAATGAGGCGCGGAGTTTAATCAGGAGAGCCTCGGCTTCTTCCTGGGTTGAAAGGCTTTGTAGACAGTTGTCTACGTAGAAGCTGTTCTTTACGCTGTGTCGGACCTCTTCGTCCGCTGCTGGGTCCTCTGCTACATGTTTCTGTAGTGCAAATGTCGCACAGCAGGGGCTGCACGTCGTTCCGAAGGGGAGGACTTCCCATTGGTAGATGGCTGGGTGCTCATCTCCTGGCTTCTCTCTCCATAGGAACCGTAACAGGGGCTTGTCCGCCTCTACTAATCTCACCTGCAGGAACATTCCTTTAATGTCCCCGCTGATGGCCACCTTTTCCTGGCGGAAGCGGAGTAGAACGCCGAGTAGGGAGGGGCCGAGTGTGGGACCGGGCAGTAACTCTTTATTCAGATTTTGGGATCCGATCTGGTAGCTGCAGTTAAATACTATGCGGTCTTTACCGTTGTGATGGACCTTGTGGTGGGGCACGTACCACGATTCAGTGGTCTGGTCAGCCTCTTCAATGTCCATCTTTGTGACGTGTCCCGCCGTGATGAGCTTCTCAATCTCAGCGCGGTATACACTCTCTTGGGCGGGGTTCTTGGCTAAGCGCCGCTCCGTGTTCAGCAGGTACCGTTCTGTGGCGTCTGTCTTGGCGTGGAAAGTAGGCATTCCTTCTCGCCGCAGGAGTGGCGTGGCGTATCTCAACACGCCGTTGACCGGGACTCTCTTGGTCCCTGTCTCGAGGAGGTGAATGGCGTAAATGTCATCTTTAGAGCGAATGTCTTTCTTTCCGTTCTTAAAGGGCATTTGTTCCAAGGTCCATAGCCGCTCTACGTGTTGCAGGAGTGCGGTTTCTCCCTCTGTGACTCGGGAGTGGAGACATCTAGTGGCTGTACTTCGGTTGAGAGATTTGGCGAGCGGGCCTTGGAGAGTCCATCCCAAACGGGTCTCGACTGCTGCAGGACAGCCTCGGGGTCCGGTATGAACCCGGTCTATCGGGACAATGAGGTCTGCATGGTCGGAGCCTATCAACAGGGTCGGCATAGCATTGTCTATGAGCGGGATCGGTAACTTGCGCAGATGTGCATATTTCTCCATCAGCTTGGCGACGGGGTATGTGTACCGCGACAGTCCTATTTCTTGGCTGGTGAAAGCGTCTGCAATCTGGTACCGTCGCTCAGGCTGGCCGCTTGCTGCGATAGAGAATGAGACATTCTCGCCCTTTATCGTCTTCAAATCTCGTCTTATTGTCCGAATTGTCATTTGGGTTTCGCTTCCCCGCAGCCCTAGCTGGGCCGCAGCGGAGGCGAGCAGCAGGGTCTTCTCTGACCCGTCATCGAGGACGGCGTAAGTGTCCAGGACTTTATTCTGGTAGCTTAGTGTCACACGCACTACTTTTAGGAGTACTCGGGCTCCACTGCTGCTGGCGGGATCGATGTACATGACGCTCGCTTTGCGGCTGGATGGTGCAGGTGAAGGGCGCCGTCTGTTACTGTCGTGAAGTATGTCCAGATGGGCTCCATCGCACTTGGTGCACCTTTTCTTTAAGCGGCATTCGGCTGCCATGTGTGAGCGCGCACAGCGAAAACAGCGCTTGTTGGACTTTATCCATTGACCTGCTTCCTCCGCGTTCAGCTTGGGGAAGGAGTCACATTGCGCTAGTCAGTGTTCTTTCTCACAGTAGGGGCACACTATCTTCCACTTCTCCGTTCTGGAGGGGGTACTGTGGCTCCTGCTGCTCGGTACTGACTCCGATTGGTGCATCACAGTCACCGATCTTCTTCCATCATTTAGTCGTCTGGTTCCTTCTCTGGAGCCAGGGGTGCTCCGTCCGAATGTATCTAGCCGTAGGCTGCTGACTTCTCTCGCCAGGAAGTCTGCTAGATCGAGGAGGTTCGGTTCGGGGCCATTCGGGTCTCTGTGGTCCCTCTGCCGCCTAAATCGCTCCTGACGAGCGGGCGGCAGCTTCTCCAGGATCCTTTCCACATTTGAGTTGGCGTAAAGTTCATGCCTCCCCTTCTCTCTTTGCGCTCCCAACATCCCTACCAGGGACTGCACTCTGATGGACAGGTCGTCCAGTGCTCGATTGTCTATTGCTGGGGGTAAGCGGTCGATGTGTCGGATCTCCTGGATCACGTAATCCCATATGCGCCCATACCTCTGGTCCAATGCTACCAGCGCTGCTGTGTATGGGGTGGTGGAAGTTGCGTAGGCGAGCGCTATATTATGTGCGCGGAGTACCTTTAAGTGCTTCAGTAGGATGGCGTATTTGTGGCGTTCATCCAATACATCCACCAACATGGTCTCCAGACACATGCGGAGTTCTGTATACTGGGCCCGGTTCTCTTGGGTGAAGTCGGGTACCATAGGCGTGCCAATGTATGACGCTGACTGTGGATACATCGGCGAGCGTTGGGGGAGAGGCCTCCTAGGCGAGTCTCCTCCCGCTCCTTGGTATGGGCTGGTACCGGCAGTGTACCATGGCCCGCTTGTCCAGGTGCTGTTCCTCGGTGCGGGTCGTGCGTCGTGCTCACCCGGGTATAGAGTCGGGGGTCTGTAGCGCAGCTCCGCGGGAGTATAGCCTGGGCTGTACCGGGCCTCCTGGTCCGGTAGAGTACTGTGCTGTCGTCGGGCGTGGTTCTCCTCCTCTTCCTCTTCGTCTTCAGTTAGGTCATCCAGTGCTTGTAGTCTCTGGTTTAGCCTCTCCACAGGATATGCTGCTCCTTCCCGGTTGCTAGGTCTCGCTTGGACCGGTGGGGGGAGGTGGTCTGTGGGGGGTATAGACCTCGTCTGTTGGTCAAGTTCAGGGTTGTTTACTCGGCTAGGGGATGCCGCCCTGGAGGTGTGTCTAGACGAGTTCCTGGAGCCTCTGGCGGAGGGAGAGGGTGTTGTCCGTCTGATCAGCTGTTCTATTAGTTGCGACTGCTGTCTGTCGCGCGCTGCGTCCCGTTGAGCACCGGCTCGTTCTCGGGCCACATTCTCTTCCATCTGAATGCGTCTTATTTCTAGACGTATCTGCTCGTGTTCGCTTCGCTGCTGGATCTGCAGTCGGTCGCGTTCAGCAGCGGCGTTCAGGCTGATGAGGAAGGCCTGCTGTAGGGTCCTCTCTGCCTCTGGAGAAGGCGGTTGTATAGGGGAGCCTTCCCTCGGGGTACTCCTTGCGGAGCCTTGGAGTTCTATCTCCACGGTGCTCTCCCCGTCTTCTTCCGTGCCGAGTTCTCTCTCGGTAGCGTTGTATTCCTCCCGGGACTCATCGGGGACTACTTCTTCAGTACTGGCGGGGTGTGAAGTCATGTCTGGTTCCCACTGGTCCCCACCGTGAACTTGGTCAGTTACATTAGAGCCCGTAGGGGCCTCTATGGTCGGGGTAGTCTGGGCGTTGGGGTTAGACATACTTTTACTTTCTAGTTTTACCGCGTTTACTGTTAGTAGAAGACTAGGTTGTTGACTGACAGCGTAAGCCTCTAAGTACTGAGGGAGCCGTCGTTCGCGCTGCGGGCGTTGGTTAGGAGGATCGTTTCGTGGAGTGTTCATCATAGGCCATTTCAATATTAATAACACTATATTAATATTACACTAATTACCATCCGGCTCGAAGGACCAATTTTAACTGAGGGGTACAATTCCCTGACTGTATTACTAGATATGATACTTACTACCACTACCTTTGTACTTAATATTCGGCCACCCAGTACACGGCATAAATATATTATCATAAACACTCTCACGTAGATGAAACGGATCCAACACAAATGTACGAAGTCGAAACAGGTCTTTATTTCTACACAGCGATGGTGTGTAGAACAAGCACTTAATCACTTAATTACATTTATGAATTGAAATAGTATGCACTTTTATGGCAAAGAGTATTCGTCGGTATATCAATAGAGAATGTCCAATCTCTGAAGGCGCAGGTGGTAAATATACGACCTGGAATAGTTAAGGAATAACAGCAATGATACTTTAATGATTATATACTAGATACACTAGAGGGGGTTAATCCGGTCGCTTGTAAGCCGACAGGAGTAGGAGGGGGGGGGGGGTAGAATCCGGCTGCCTCGTCCGGCCAAGGGTATCCCAGGTGAACCCACTGTAGTGCCGTTCAATGCGCCGGCGATCCTTGGACCACAGATGAAAGCAGGTGGACTCTTTGTGGGCCGGCTCTCTCCGGTCCACGGGGGAGAGACGTGAAGCGACCTCGTCTTGCAGAGCGTCTCCTCACCTTGCGTCCTCTCCAGGGGGGGGGGTTCCAACACACGGCAGTGTCGGGGGTCTTTATCCATGGAATAATCAAAGTATACAAAGCATAATCCGTGCCTGGGAAGGCGGGCTGTCGTCGGTAGAATAATCCGGTATACAGGTCCACTCGCTCGTCGGCTCTGGGGCTCCTCGGGTGCAGCTTCACATGGGGTCAACCACCCTGGGTAAGCAGCCAGTTCTCTGCCCGAAACGATGGGGTACTGACTACGGTAGTATTCTCACCGCACGAAGCACTATATATTAACAGACTATTATTAGCTTAATAGACTACGTCCAACTCGACGATATAGTGCCAAATATGACTATTCAAATATTAATATACACGATGTCTCAATACCGATGGTAGGCGAACTTGGCCTTACTCCCACACGTGGCGTCGCGGGGAGGCTTTACGTCTGTGACTCTATTGGAGGGTAAGAAACTGGACTGAAAAGAAAGTCCTACTTTAGTAGCGCAGTATATATACGCACTATGAACAAATAGTCCCATTAGTGGTGCGGTAGCCA
>NC_140172.1:133143306-133183306 GCF_963971535.1 Notolepis coatsorum
GGCTGCCCTGCGTGGTACCGCAGGGTCTGATGGGGAGAGGGGGGAGGGGCTGCTACTGCTGGTCACGTCAGACCAAAACAAAAACATTTAAACAAGGTGCAGTACCGAGCGGGGCTCTCGAGGTCGCTGTTTGACCGCATTGCAGACCTTTAGGCGAGTGACCTGTGGTTTTACTGTCGATGTCGAACTGAGTGAACTTGAGAGTGAATTGACCCCTGACCTCTGCCCTGTAGTATGAAGGAGCAGGGGTCATCTCAAAATGAAGGATGATGTGATCGATTTTCATGCATGGGGGGAAAAAAAATATTATACATTGTATTTCATATTCAAATAGGTTAAGATTTTTAGGATAATATATGTGTGTACGTATGTAAATATGACGGCGGGAAATGCCCCTTTTTTTTCTCAGAATGATGTAACTTAAAAATGACCAATATGTCAGGTGGCTGCAATGCTATGTATCTTGTAAATGTTTTATTTTCTTGTTTGTTTTTTTTGCACCTGAAACAAGAAAATGGAAACGCGTCACACGGCCTCTCTCTCTCTCTGTCCCCCTACCCCCCCTGGGATGAAGGGGCGGGGGGGGCTGTGAATCACATCCTCCTCACAGTCAGGACAGAGAAGCAGTCAACGCTGTGTGTACATCTCTGTGTACATATCTGTGTGTACATCTGTGTGTGTGTGTGTGCTGTACGGTAGGTGAGGATGGTCTTTTGTATGTGGAAACCACGCCCCCCCCCCCCCCCCCCCCCCCCGCTGAACGGAGGGGGTCCCAACAGACCAAACCCCTCGGAGAGTGGGGGGGGGGGCCTGGGAGAGGGGGGCCCCTGGGAGAGTGGGGGCCCCAGGGAGAGAGTGGGCCCTGAGAGAGTGGGGTCCCCTGGGAGAGAGGGCCCCTGGGAGAGTGGGGCCCCCTGGGAGAGAGAGTGGGGCCCCCTGGGAGAGAGAGTGGGGGCCCTGGGAGAGTCTCTTCTCTACAGAACATGAACTAAATGAGCACAACAAGGATGTCTGAGACCGCTGGCAGGACGACCCTTGACCCCATCCTGTACATTCTCCTCTCTCTTCTGAATGTGTAAAACCTTGTACATGTGGCGTGAAAAAAAATCCCTCTATTAATGTGTATCAAGAGAATGGAACAAAGACAAAAAAAAAGTAATTTTTAAATTATTATTAATATTATTGTTATCAAGGTTTCTAAACTGCTGATTCATCGGGTGTCACCTCAGCAGACCCCCCCCCCCTCCCTCCCCCTTCTTTGGACAAGGACACATTGAGTGACAGGGAGGAGGAGGCGGGACAGAGATGGATTCTGGAGAAGCTGTTTTTTAACCGTGGCTGAAGCAATAGAGTTTCTGAACTATGAATTGTGCATGGCTATGTCTTGAGTGTAAACACGACTAAAATACTGCAGTTTTGGGAACTGGACTGAAATAAAGAAAAACAAAGAGAAAAAAAGAGTGCAAGAGGAGCAGCCTGGAGACCAAGAAATTCTTTATTTATACTTTATTAGACTGATTTACACTTAAGCAATTCTTTATTTATACTGATTTACACTTAAAGGGATTCTTTATTTATACTGATTTACACTTAAAGGGATTCTTTATTTATACTTTATTATACTGATTTACACTTAAAGAGATTCTTTATTTATACTGATTTACACTTAACTCAATGGACGCCATACCCGGTGCGTCCATTATATGTGTCCGGGACGGCTATTTTTCTCCGGGCAAGACGAGCGGTTATAATGCTCTGATTGAGAAGAATCAAATACTCCCGATGCAGGTTGTGGTGGATTATGTTGGCGACACGATGGACATCAATACTTAAAATGGCGGGGGCGGCTAGGTGGTGTAGTGGGCAAGGCACTCGCCACCAGTGTGGAGACGCTAGGATTCGCGTGTTCGAATCCAGCTCTCCACATTGTTTTCAGTTTAGCTGGTCGTCCGCAGTAATACACATTGGCCGTATTACGGGGAGGGAAAACTGAAGGGTGGGGATCGAACGTTGTGAACAAGCGACTCCTACAAGTCGGTTGGTGCGCCTGCGCAGTAGAATCAGGAAGTGTCGGGGGCAGCGTGAGCCTCCCACGCGTTACTCGACACTGAGAGATCGAGCTGCGCAGGTGAAAAGATGCGACTGCTGTTACCTCAAGTACCGGAGGGGACTTGTGCTATGTATGACTTAGTCCACATTGCAGCCGGCTTGTGGGAGGCAAGAAACAGCGTTCGTGACAGGGGAGGGTTGAATTGGATGATACGAAATTGGGATGGGAGAAAATATAGAAAAATGGGAGAAAAAGTGGATCAAAAAATAAAAAAAAATACTTAAAATGGCGATCAGATAATTGGAATATTCTTTTTGGGGTACATCCTAGTCAAGGTAAGGGCTATATGATATTAATCTTGCGTTGATCCAAGAATGTCTTCATTGCAATCCGAGCGTATGTGTGTAACGTTAGTCCACAACGTATTCCGTTGGTGATGATCAAAGCATCAAATTTTATTTTATTTTTTAATTGTAGCGTGTGTGAAACGCCAATGCATTTAGTTTAATACACGTTGTGGGCTATTACCAGCCTCCCAGGATTTACCCTAGAACGCTCTAAAATCATACTTATATTCACCACGGTATAAAACGGGAATGAAAAAAATATTTCTTTTTCACATATTGAACGATAGATACTCGATGTCAAATGGGCCATACTATTGTATCCATAGCTAAGAATATAGTTATAGCCCTGCAAACACCGCCACGTATTCCTATACTTTAGAGCGCCGGCCTTTTAACCACACATCACGCATATTGCTCCGGCGCTGATTGAGTTAAAGATTCTTTATTTATACTTTATTATACTGATTTACACTTAAAGAGATTATTTATTTATACTGATTTACACTTAAAGAGATTATTTATTTATACTGATTTACACAGAGATTCTTTATTTATACTGATTTACACTTAACTCATTGATTGCCAGCTATTAGACGGGGCCTGTCGTAGCAATGCCACGCTTTAAAAGATAGGAGTGTGTTACCTTGTTTGTAGAGCTATAACTATATTCTATATTATAGCTATGTATCCAATGTCATTGTCAATTGACAGTATGAACCTTCCGTTCAATATGCCATAAAGAAATATTTTTTTCATCAATATGTTCCCGTTTTATACCGTGATGAATATGAGTGTTATATCGGAATGATCTGGGATAATTGATCAGGTGATCACAGTCTAGGGAGGAGCACCTAACATGGCTGCTTCACCAGATCACAGTCTCAGGAGGAGCACCTGACATGGCTGCTTCACCAGATCACAGTCTCAGGAGGAGCACCTGACATGGCTGCTTCACCAGATCACAGTCTCAGGAGGAGCACCTGACATGGCTGCTTCACCAGATCACAGTCTCGGGAGGAGCACCTGACATGGCTGCTTCACCAGATCACAGTCTCGGGAGGAGCACCTGACATGGCTGCTTCACCAGATCACAGTCTCGGGAGGAGCACCTGACATGGCTGCTTCACCAGATCACAGTCTCGGGAGGAGCACCTGACATGGCTGCTTCACCAGATCACAGTCTCGGGAGGAGCACCTGACATGGCTGCTTCACCAGCCCGACTCCTGCAGGAACTCAGACCGGTAGGAAGGACCTCCCCTTGTGGATAACAACCTGCATGGATTCATGGTTGGTGGACATGATTATCAATATGTCTGGATAAACGCTACTGTACTACTACTACTACTATACATGAATAACGCTGGCAAGTGTGTGTGAATTACTTTTGAGAGGAATGCATTGTGGGAAGTTTACACTTCTTTTCTATTGAATCACCAAACCCCTCCTTCACGCTGCTACACCAAACCTTTTGACCTGTTAAAGGAGCAATAGGCAGCCGTCGGTTTTGGGCAGAACGTAGAAATATCTTTTAATCCTTAAACCCTCCAACACCCTGCCAATCAGAACTCAGGATGCGTCCAAAGCCACGCCCCCCCACTAGGTAGCTAGCAGGCAGCTAGGTGTTAGCAGCAGGTAGCTAGGTAGCTAGAAGGCAGCTAGGTGTTAGCAGCAGGTAGCTAGCAGGCAGCTATGTGTTAGCAGCAGGTAGCCAGGGAGCTAGAAGGCAGCTATGTGTTAGCAGCCGGCCTGTGTGTACGCACGCAACTGTTATTATGAGCATAACAAGTGCATGTGTCGCTACTCGCCAGAGGGTTTGATAGACAGCTCGCTCGTTCCAATAATTTGCCCTGGTCGTTCGTTTGATTGGATGTCGTTGTTTTAGCTCCAGCCCCTTACCGGAACCACAGATATCTTTTTTTCAAACGTCTTGTTTTTTTTCAGTACTATTGGTTTCTGTCTAAAATGTTGCCAATAATCTGTGGTTGATTGATTATTGAGTAATAAATTATTGGCCTATTGATCATTTAAAGGTGCTATAGATCAAATGTTTTAAGATTCTATCAATCATTTAGAAAATTGCATAATAAAAGTCTTGCCCCCCCCCCCCCCCAAAAAGATATAGTTAATTAATTAATTAATAATTAATTTATCATTCAAAAAATATTGGCGGGTCCAAAATGAATGCATGTATTTGTTGGCCAAGCTCCATACCTCAACCCTGACCAGAACCATTCCTAGAGGTTACAGTCAAACTGACCAGGACTGTTCCTAGAGGTTAGTCAACCCTGACCAGAACCGTTCCCAGAGGTTAGTCAACCCTGACCAGAACCGTTCCCAGATTCTAAACCTAGGCTACGTTCACACTGCGGGTGATATTGGCCCAAATCTGATTTATTTGCTCATAGTGACTCAGAGCAGATCATATGTGGTCCTGAATGAATGAATGAATGAATGAATGAATGAATGAATTTTACAAAGCATAGTAGTAGAACTTTAAAAAAAATGAAAAAATAAAATGACCGAAAAGGTGTAGGCTGAAGCAGAGGCTTATAATTGCCTACCCTTTTTACATTACACTATTTACACACAAAAAAATAAACATAATTCAGTATATCATTTAGCAAAGGTTACAAACGTTTCATAGTTTTATGTACAAAACGTATACACATTTATTTATGTTTTCTATTATTATTATTATTATTATTATTATTATTATTATTATTATTATTATTATTATTATTATTATTATTATTATTATTATTATTATTTTATTTTTTTATATAAATATATGTTTTTCTTTTTCTACAGGTCTGATCTTTTGCAGTGTGACCTCAGTCTGAACCTCATTCTGTGACTTCAGGAAGAACAGTGCAGACCCCACCCCCCTCGGCAGACCCCACCCCCCCTCTGCATCAACGGTGAGGATGTGGAGAGAGTCAGCTCCTTCAAGTTCCTCGGAACCCTCATATCTGCTGACCTCTCCTGGACCGCAGACACAACCGCGGTCATCAAGAAGGCCCAGCAGAGACTTCACTTCCTGAGGGTGCTGAGGAAGAACAGACTGGAGGAGCAGCTGATGGTGACCTTCTATCGCTCTGCTGTTGAGAGCCTGCTGACGTACTGCATAACATTGTGGTAAACCAGCTGCACTGAAGCAGACAGAAAGGCGATTCAGAGGGTCATAAACTCGGCACAGAGAATCATCGGCTGCCCCCTCCCCTCCCTGAAGGACTTGCACAACTCCACTGCCTCAACAGAGCAAAAAACATTACGAAGGACAGCTCACACCATGGCTTTCACCTGTTCGACCTGTTGCCATCGGGCAGGTGCATCAAAGCCAGAACAAACCGGCTCAGAGACAGTTTCTTCCCCAGAGCAATCACCACCCTGAACTCTAACATGCACTAATAATTCACTTTCCCCCCTCCTCCCACACTGTGCAACATCCTACCCCCCCAAGTGCAATATCCACCGTGCAATACCCACCCACTACCGTTTGTGTATTGTTATTTTGTATATTGTTGTTATTTTGTATATTGTACAGTATTGTAACATTGTCTTATTGTATAGTATTTTATGTTTCTCTATAGTATTTTATGTTTATTTATTTTTGTATCCACTTTTTCTCCTAATTTTCAATTTTTTTTCCCATCCCAATTTCGTATTGCCAATTCTCCCCTCCCCTGTCTTGAACGTTGCTAGACTATGCCCCCCACTGGTCGGTTGTAGTGAGGATAGAAGCCTTGCATCACGTGTCCCCTCCGGTACACGAGGCAGCCTGTCGCATCTTTTCACCAGACAGCGCGGACTCTCAGTGGCGAGGAGTAACGTGTGCGAGGCTCACGCTGCCCCCGATACTTCCTGTCTCTGCTGTGCAGGCGTCACCCAACCGACCTGTAGGAGTCGCTGTCCACAACGTCCAATCCCCACCCATCGACTTCCACCCGCTGACTCTGCCAAATGAGCCAGTACGACGGCCGGCCCAAGTCGAAGGCAATGCTGAGACTGGGATTCAATACCGGAGTCTCTTGCATTGGTGACGAGCGCAATGTCCGCTGCACCACCCAGCCGCCCTAGTATTTTATGTTTCTTGTATAGTATTTTATGTTTCTTGTATAGTATTTTATGTTTCTCTTTTATTACTTGTGTGATTATATTACTGCACCTTAAGTTTGAGTCCCAAATCTCATTGTATGCAAATATAATGACAATAAAGTACAATCTAATCTAATCTAATCTAACAGTCATGTGACCTCAGTCTGAACAGTCATGTGACTTTCATGCTACCTTTACGTCGCTCTAGATTAACATTTGTCAAAGATTCGTACGTTCATCTTCTTTATTGTTCATTTGCGCACGTGGGTCAGTTCAGGAGCGTGTGGCCAGTTCACACTGGAATCTGATATTGCACATTTAAAACATTATGTGAACGGACAAACAAAAACAAAACACATCTGAGCAATAAAGCAATAAATAAATCCTAATTGAGCAGCACTAAGGCCTGTAGTGTGAACACAGTGACACGGAGGGTTGAAGGACCAACATTCACCACGGTACACAATACACTGGACGATCGATCATTTAATGAATGTATAAAAAAAAAAGAGAAAGAAAGAAAAGTAAATAACAGTGTCTGAGGTCTAAGGCCACTGTGTTTGTACCTTGTAAGAGTCAAGTTAGTTTAACCCTTTCACTACCACACTACAGAAGGTTAACCCTTTACTATCACACTACAGACGGTTTCTGTGTGGTAGTGAAAGGGTTAAAAATACCACCTCGAGTAGTTAGACTGTAGATACAAGAGAACATTCTCAGAATATCTCAGAATTCTCCGGAAGTCTTCGGAGGGCCACAGATAATGTTGCAGACCTTACGTTGACCCTGATCTAGACCCCCCCCCCCCCCCCCCTCTCTTGTGCCGGTCCGTGCTGTCCGAGCGGCACCCCCCCCCCCCCCTCTCTTGTGCCGGTCCGTGCTGTCCGAGCGGCACCCCCCCCCCCCCCCCCCCCCTCTTGTGCCGGTCCGTGCTGTCCGAGCGGCACCCCCCCCCTCTCTTGTGCTGGTCCGTGCTGGCCGAGCGGCACCCCCCCCTCCCCGCCTTCTCTTGTGCCGGTCCGTGCTGGCCGAGCTGCACCCTCCCTCCCTCCCTCCCTCCCTCCCTCCCTCCCTCCCTCCCTCCCTCCATCCCTACGACCCCGCGGGGTGCCGGGTGCTCAGACGGCGGTGAGCTGGGTGGAGGTGCAGATCCTCACGCTGATGGTGCCGGGCATCTCCTCTGCCTGCCGGCCGCCCCGCTTCCTCAGCCGCAGCTTCTGGGCGTCCGAGGGGTCCTTCACGGAGCCGGAGAGAACCACCTGACCCAGGAACTGATCCTTCAGGGCGTTGCTGTTCCAGAGCTGCAGAGGCAAGACATTACGTTACCTATCAGTACCCTGACCCTGACCCTGACCCTGACCCTGGAACTGGAACTGGAACTGGTCCTTGAGGGCGTTGCTATTCCACAGAGGCAAGATGGTGGCATTATGTTATAGATATCTATAGAACACTAGATAGCTTAAGGCGGAGTCACCAGCGTCACTGAACCGCCGCCATCTTGCCCAGGTCAGCCTTGAGTGAGAGTGAGTGAGCTGCACAGACAAAAATACTCATAACTCGCTGAAATATTGACGGATTTACAAACGGGTTTGGTTTGCTATAAACATCAAAGATGTAGTTATGATACTGCATACTTATAAAAGATTTTTTTTTAAAGATGTTTTTTTTTTACAAACCGCTTGAATCATAGCCACGTTAATAATGCTTGTAATAAACCAACCCGTTTGTAAATCTGTCAATATTTCAGCGAGTTATGAGTATTTTTGTCTGTGCAGCTCACTCACTCTCACTCAAGGCTGACCTGGGCAAGATGGCGGCGGTTCAGTGACGTCGCTCTCCATTGGCCGGCAGCGCAGGCAAGCTATCTAGTGTTCTATATATATCTATGGAATTATGTTACCGTCAACAGGTTCCTTACTTCTGAACACATTGTTACCTATCAGTCTGTTCTGATCAAACACATTGTTACCTATCAGTACTTCTGTCCTGAGCCGTCTTCGGAACACAAGTACTGGCCATCCAATCGCCCAAAAATAGAATTTTTCACATTTGAATAGTAGAGTAATAGTGAAGTCAGTGTTAAAGGTGATGGAACAGTAGAACCAGGCGTTAACCTCTTAAGCATCGGATGGCCTGTCACATGCGCATGCCGCGCCACTTTGCTCTCGTCTGTCGGCTCCGGGCTGCGTTTTTGCCGATCATCCAATACATTGTTGGAAAGTTGAATTTACCGCCTTTCGATCGTCACCACACTCAACCTATTGCGTGCTTCCAGTCTCGAGTTACTAGACGAGACATCCAACAAGCGTAATTTTACAAGCCGTTCGGACGAGTGACCACCAGTCACCTCTCTGATGGCGAAAATTAATGACCACCTTTGTAGCCAATGAAATTCTGGAGCGAGGGGTGTCCCACGCTTTGGGCTGATTGCAACGAGAAAGACAAAGAAGAAGCCGGACAATTCTTTCTTTTAGCGTGTCGGAATCAATGGAAGCGGACGGCCATTTTTGATAATCATGCCGAATTATTGCCGGTACACAGATTACAAAAAACCTTTGTAAAACACTAATTATTATTATTAACCCTTTATCTGCCAGGGATTATTCTGATCTTAATCCACTGTCTGCCAGTACTGTAAGTCTATGGAGATGTTCCCCTTCTTTGCAGGGCTATAACTTTTTAAATTGTATTGCTAAATTGACATTACTATGGCCCATTCAACGTCAAGTATCTATCGTTTAGGATGTAGCAACGTTCTACGTTTTCATTCACATATTCATACTAAAATACGGTCTAAAGTATAAATATGTTTTTATCGTTTTCTGCAGCATTCTGCAGAACGCGAGTTATAGCTATAAATACATATTACATCATCAAATGTAGTTTGATACCGATTGACGTCAGATAAAAAATTTCAATTGTACAAGGTCCTAAACGTCATGCCTCATCATCTGCTGGCTGTCCCTGAGCAGTGTTGAATGTCCCGTTGAATGTCCCGTGACTAAGACGGGGAGGACGTGACCCTCTTTGCGCCGCCCCTGTGCCTCAAATAGATCCGCTATCAACTCTATCTTTAATCTTTCAAAATGTTCAGTTGCTATCGCTATTAGCTCTATCTTTAATCTTTCAAAATGTACAGTTGCTATTGCATGCACTCATCTGTGTTTCACTACACACATGAGTGCATGCTTACCAACTGTCCGTCTGCAACACTACTATCACCAACATCTAAGAAGGGAGATCCCCCCTTGAATGGCCCTTCTAAGGTTTCTCTCCTCCACACTGCCTGTGGAGCTTTTTTCCCTATTGCTAGGTTTTAGTGAGTTTTTCCTTACCTTCGCGTGGGGTATGTCTGGGAGTGCTTGCATTCTTTCATTTATTTGCATTCATCTAAAAATGTTTGGACCTTATGGTGTTCTTGTTCTGTTCTTGACTTATTGTTATGTTTTCTTCTTGACTTGTTTAAAGAAGACCTGTACGGCCCATGGGGACATTAACGTGTGTTGTCGGGCCCTATAAATAAATTTGATTTGATTTTTGATTTGACCGGAGGGGGGGGGGGGGGGGTTTATAAGTCCGTGGCCGACGTTAAATGATTCATGTAGTATGGGCGATACATAGATCACAGCAGTTTATATAGATCATAATATTCAAACACGCTGAAACTTACCGCAGCTTCCTCTGACCGTTGGGTGATCAGCGTGGAGCAGAAAGTTCGCGATTATGGGATGTTGATATATGCGATCCATTTCCAGGTTGTATAATAGTATATACGTCAAAATCATGTTGTTTATCGAGTTATTGGCAACGGATCGCTATCCAGTGTATCAAGCTCGAGTCCCGGGAGCAATAACGAGTGGCCGGACGAAATATGGTTGAGCACCACTTCCTGCCGCGTCACTTTCGGTTTGGGCGATTCGCCGATCGGCCACCAGATGGCGGTCTTGAACCGTTGGAGAGTTGAGAGGAGATCAACAGCAAGTCTCAAGTCTCCGTGGGTAAAATATGATTGACATGACAGATTTTTGTAATATTGATCTCAAAGACGCCTTACGGCGTCATTGGCAGATTACGCATGGCGGAGAATGACGTGGTAACACGTCATTGGCGAATAAAGGGTTAATAATAATTATTATTATTATTAACACATTGTGCGCCAAGAACGGCGTAAATCGTTATTGCCCGCCATGCGTTGAACGCCAACAACGGCGTATCACGTGTTTGGGATCAATATTTAATTTTCATTCATAATTCATCCAGCCTCCCTCCGGACTACAGCGGCACCCTGTTCTGATATTGCAACGCCTCAATACCGCCACCTGGTGGATGGTCGGGCGAGTTACACTCACGCCAAACCGGAAGTGGTGCATCAAGGAAATTCCTCCGCCAGAGATATATTGTGGCGTGGATCAATATACACACTCGAGTGCATTGATATGATTTCGGCGTTTATTGCGTCATACAAACCGGAAATGGATCTAGCAGATCGATGTCAAATAATTGGGATCTTTTTCCTCCAGTCTCATCGGCGAACGGTAAGAGGACACTAACGTTACTTTCAGCTTGATTGTCCATTTCTTTGTTTGCAATCAGTCTGACTAAATAAAGCCGTTACTGACGATCAAGGAATTATAAATTATTTCCTTCACGCATGATGAAGCATAATGTATACCGATCATATACATTTGAATTTTTTTATATAGCGTGTATAGGAAAGAAAGGCCAATCGATAATCTATCATATGCTTCAGGGCCTATAACTAGCATTTTTGGAATTACAGCAGAAAAGCTTAAAAACATACTTATATTCTCGACGGTATTAACACAACAATGTATGAATGAAAAAATATAACGTTCCGACATCCGGAAGGATAGATACCCGATGTTGAATGGGCCATAGTAATGCAGATATAGCTATAATATTTAAAAGGTTATAGCCCTGCAAAGAAGGTAAACATCTCCATAGGCTTACAGCGGTGGCAGAGAAGGCATAATGATGGGCACAATGCATGGCGCCCAATGTGTTAACACTAAGTATAAAGTATAATAAATCGCAAATTATGTTGGGTACGCAATCGTCAGGCGTGTTATGCAAAACTAGCCCAATTTTTTTGCCTGATGCATAAGAGGTTAAAGGGGATGGATCAGTGGAACCAGGTGGCAGGTGTTGAAGACCACGTTACCTCCACGGTGATGGGCTTCCCGGGTTTCTTCCTGAAGAACACGGCTGACGTGGCGAACTCAGGAGCCAGGGTGTCCTTCTGGACAGTGGAGCGCACCGAGCGGCCCTCACAGGAGATGATCACGTAGGGGTCCGCACCTGCAGGACCGAGGGGAACCATGGATCAAACCGCGTCTCTACAATTCGTAGCCGCATTTCTGCAGACCCCTCTCTGATTGGTTGAACTCCATTTTTGCAGACCCCTCCCATTTCTGCAGACCCCTCTCTGATTGGTTGAGCGAAGCCCCTCTCTGATTGGCCCCCCGCATGAGCCGAGACAAGCTCCTCTAGCCAGGAGTCGAAACTCTGTTAACTCCAGAGAGAGAGGCTGAACGCAATTTATACGCATGGAAGTATTGATTACGCCATAACGAATCATTAAAAAAATATACCGTTAACTGGAATATGTTGTGTGTGCCTTTACACATGTTGGATAGGATTATGTAATTGGTTTGTATAGCGTCGCGTATAACGTTATTTCGCGTGACTTCACGGTTTATTCACATTTCACAACACAGCCAGCGGTCAACTTGTTTACACTCCCCACTTACTGTACAATGTAACATTTAGATTAACCCAGTTGTCTATCTGTATGTCATATGTTACGATGAATTGAAAATGGGGGACCCTGATGTAAACAAGACGAAAGTCTTTCTCTGGGGTCTGCATTCCCTTAACAATTGTATGTATTGAGCTGTACTGTGTACTGTACCCATTCTGCAATCTGTTAATAAAGTTTTCAATCAATTCAATCAATCAATAACTAGACAGTTACAATATAACATTTAGATTAATTAACCCAGTTAATGCCTTAAGAGAGAGAGGCTGGTGGTCAAGTCAAGTCAAGAGTTATTTGTCACAAGTTGTTTATTAGCCTAGACATTTTCAATTCATCATCTTGTTTACATCAGGGTCCCCCATGTTCAATTCATGATAACATATATGACAATGACATACAGGTAGACAGATGGACAGTACTGCTACATTTAGACATTTATGACATACCAGATTTTGAACTTGTGGTAGGCCTAGACATTTTCAATTCATCGTCTTGTTTACATCAGGGTCCCCCATGTTCAATTCATGATAACATATATGACATACAGGTAGACAGATAGACAGTACTGCTACATCTAGACATTTATGACATACCAGATTTACAAATACAGTACTGTTTGTGATACAAAAAGAGTCCAGAAAAGAAAGGCTATACATTTGACGTAGAAGCTGTACATTGGAGGAGGTTGGGTGGGTGGGGGGGACTATACATTGCTTCTTCTAAGTGTCTATGCTTTTTTTTGTCAGTATTTACTGGCTTTCAAAAAAATAACATCTTGTTGCTTGTGTGTTGAAGGACTTTTACCGAAGGGTTACACATATCATGTCTGCACGTACAGACGTGCGGTGAACCCATCCTGGACCTGCGTTGACCATACCTCTTTTGAGGCCACTGTGCGAATGACTCACCAGTCTGAGGAGGAGATCCTGGTGTGGGCAAGGTCGATGCAGGTCACCTGGAGAGTGGCCCATACATATATGTCATATATGTTATCATGAATTGAACATGGGGGACCCTGATGTAAACAAGACGATGAATTGAAAATGTCTAGGCCTACCACAAGTTTAAAATCTGGTATGTCATAAATGTCTAGATGTAGCAGTACTGTCCATCTGTCTACCTGTATGTCATATATGTTATCATGAATTGAACATGGGGGACCCTGATGTAAACAAGACGATGAATTGAAAATGTCTAGGCCTACCACAAGTTCAAAATCTGGTATGTCATAAATGTCTAAATGTAGCAGTACTGTCCATCTGTCTACCTGTATGTCATATATGTTATCATGAATTGAACATGGGGGACCCTGATGTAAACAAGATGATGAATTGAAAATGTCTAGGCTAATAAACAACTTGTGACAAATAACTCTTGACTTGACTTGACCACCAGCCTCTCTCTCTTAAGGCATTAACTGGGTTAATTAATCTAAATGTTATATTGTAACTGTCTAGTTATTGATTGATTGAATTGATTGAAAACTTTATTAACAGATTGCAGAATGGGTACAGTACACAGTACAGCTCAATACATACAATTGTTAAGGGAATGCAGACCCCAGAGAAAGACTTTCGTCTTGTTTACATCAGGGTCCCCCATTTTCAATTCATCGTAACATATGACATACAGATAGACAACTGGGTTAATCTAAATGTTACATTGTACAGTAAGTGGGGAGTGTAAACAAGTTGACCGCTGGCTGTGTTGTGAAATGTGAATAAACCGTGAAGTCACGCGAAATAACGTTATACGCGACGCTATACAAACCAATTACATAATCCTATCCAACATGTGTAAAGGCACACACAACATATTCCAGTTAACGGTATATTTTTTTAATGATTCGTTATGGCGTAATCAATACTTCCATGCGTATAAATTGCGTTCAGCCTCTCTCTCTGGAGTTAACGGAGTTTCGACTCCTGGCTAGAGGAGCTTGTCTCGGCTCATGCGGGGGGCCAATCAGAGAGGGGCTTCGCTCAACCAATCAGAGAGGGGTCTGCAGAAATGGGAGGGGTCTGCAAAAATGGAGTTCAACCAATCAGAGAGGGGTCTGCAGAAATGCGGCTACGAATTGTAGAGACGCGATCAAACCACACCCACAGGATATCAAACCACACCCACATGATATCAAACCACACCCACATGATATCAAACCACACCCACATGATATCAAACCACACCCACAGGATATCAAGCCACACCCACAGGATATCAAACCACACCCACAGGATATCTCCACACAACGGATTGGCTCAAATAACTTTTAGCACTGGCCAAAAATTACCCCCAGGAAACTATAAAAGAAGGAAGGGTCGTCATCGTCACGTCAGAATACCAGCGTTCTATAACAAGGAAACTATAAAATAAGGAAGGGTCGTCACGTCAGAATACCAGCGTTCTATAACAAGGAAACTATAAAATAAGGAAGGGTCGTCACGTCAGAACACCAGCGTTCTATAACAAGGAAACTATAAAAGAAGAAAGGGTCGCCACGTCAGAATACCAGAGTTCTATAACAAGGAAACTATAAAAGAAGAAAGGGTGGTCACGTCAGAATACCAGCGTTCTATACCAAGGAAACTATAAAGGAAGGAAGAGTCGTCACGTCAGAATACCAGCGTTCTATAACAAGGAAACTATAAAAGAAGGAAGGGTCATCACGTCAGAAATGTATTTATTTATGTTAATTTAATTGTGTTGATGTTTCCATTTCTGCAAAATAAGTATGTACATTTTGTTTGGTTTGGTAAACATTGCACTTAGTCTATCAGTGTACTGTATGTGTGTAGGGGCAGGTACAAATAAGAATTTTCTTCTTCCTGTTCCTTTCGGCCATGGAATTAAGTGGAGCATATTAAGTGAACTATGTACTGTTGGACTGTAATAATTCCATGCACGAATAAATAAAAATGAAATGAAATGAAATGAAATGAAATGAAATGAAATGAAATAACATTTGTTGAGAAATGTAGAACTTTTACCTCCTTCGCTGTCCTGGTTCTCCAGGCCGGCAGCGTCGTGGATGTAGATGTGAGTGACCGCCTGAGGGTAGCCCATGATGGAGCTCCAGCACGTTATCCTGGGCTTGTCTTCCCTCACCTCCCTGTGACAGACGGGCAAATATTTAGTGATCGTTGTGATCCAGTGACTGGAGAATGGGCTCTTTGTGCAGAGATATGTAGGGTTAGTAGCTTCTGTCTGATTGTGTAGGTACTGAGGGTAGTAGTGCCATTGTTACATTGTTACATGCATTGTTTGCTGTTGAAAACCTTGTGCAAAATGATTTAAACCGTGAAAAAGCAAAGGCAAGTGCAATGTTCAACGTCAGCCACTAGGAGGAGTGTTGTGTCATGAAACTACACCTCCATGTGCATACATAGCAGCAATACACAAAAAAACACATAGCAGCAATACACAAAAAAATACATAGCAGCAATACACAAAAAAATACATAGCAGCAATACACTAGAAAAAACATAGCAGCAATACACTAGAAAATACATAGCAGCGATACACTAGAAAATACATAGCAGCGATACACTAGAAAATACATAGCAGCAATACACTAGAAAATACATAGCAGTAATACACTAGAAAATACATAGCAGCAATACACTAGAAAATACATAGCAGCAATACACTAGAAAATACATAGCAGCAATATACAAAAACACTAGTGGCTAGAGACATATCACATGTGGTCACATGACTGGTTGGTCTTCAGCCATTTTTTTGTTTCCCTCTAAAAGAAGCAAGGGTGGGGCCTTACCTTAGGGAACGGGGAGACTGTTCCACGTTTGGTTGCCTTTTATAGACGGGACGTTTTAGCCAAACGTGGTCAATCACATTGGACCTTGCAGTCACCTCTCATGTCTGACCTGGTGCCAAGTCCAATTGTTCTTTTTTTTTTTATATAAATTCCTGTACAGGAGGGGGAGCTAGTCCATGTAGGCATTCGTAGATAAAACAAGCACGTTTTAAGTCTTTGAAAACCTACTAACCAACCAGCCTTTAACACCATTCTACCATACTAGTTTAACAACTTTGGCTTGACTCTTGATTTCTGCACAAATAGAACCCAGAGGGTATGGGTGAATGGGGAATTGTCTGGTGAACTAACATCATCCACTGGCTCACCCCAAGGTTGTGTTCTTTCCCCACTCTTGTATTATCCTCTTATCAAGTGGGCAGAAAAGTGGATTTTTTTTTACTTTAACTTGAGGACTGCCTACTTTTTTTGCAAACCAAAACAACATACGTTATACTTATAGCACATGCATGAGCCTTTTTAAAGATGACATTCAGAAGTTTCTGATTCCAGAAAAAAATTCACTTTTAGTGCTAATGTAATAGAGTTACATAGGTCTGAACTTGAGTTGTAGAAAAACT
This sequence comes from Notolepis coatsorum, assembly GCF_963971535.1. Taxonomy (NCBI): domain Eukaryota; kingdom Metazoa; phylum Chordata; class Actinopteri; order Aulopiformes; family Paralepididae; genus Notolepis; species Notolepis coatsorum. Next base: position 133,159,974 of record NC_140172.1, read on the forward strand.
TGTTACTCAAGTTTTTCTGTAGTAGTTAGTAGTCCAGAGGTAGTATTTCCCCAGACAGAGCCATAGCCTGAAGCCTTATGTAGTACATATCCAAATTTCATAAAGATCCATTCAGAAATGAGTGATTAGGAGTGATTTTGGTAAACTGTGTACAAAGAAAAACTCAGTTTTCACATAGACTTCAATTAATTTGGCTTCCTGTTAAAGAATGTAGTTGTTCACCTAGATCCCTGATTCATACATCCCCACATGAGGTATCATTGGAAGCCACACTCATTGGCTACAACGATCCACAATCATTTTCGAGATCGGATCTAGATTGACGGAACTACTGCAGCCTGAGTCAGGAGTGGTATTTTGCGCAATACCGTGTACTTTGCACAAGTCTCAAATACCGGCATGTAACTTGAGAACTGCTGAACGGATTTGATCAGATTTTGTCGCTATCGACAGGCAACAAATAAGCCTTCAATTCGATATATATATTGCATTACAAAATATGCACACCCGAGCCACTAGGGGTCGCCAAAGTATACTAATGATTGTAGAAGTCAACATGCTAATAGACACATCGTACAATTTGCAGATGATTCTGTAATTGTTAGTCTCCTGAGTGACAATGATGCCCTCCATGGCCCAGTTGTAGATTACTTTGTTTCCTGGTGTGAGGAGGCATTCCTACAACTAAAATGTCACAAAGACTAAAGAAAGACATGTGCATTGATTTTAGACGATCTCCACTAGCTCCTCAGAGTAGTGTCATTAATGGCCAGACAGTGGATTTGGTGATCACCATTATTGACAATCGTCAGACATTTTAACACTGAAATGGTGTGTAAGAAAGGTCAGCCACGCCTCTTCTGTGCAAGGAAGCTAGCCAAATTTCAGGTGGATAAGTCTTTGATTAATTAGTTCTACAGGGCTTTCATAGGGTCTGTTGTTTCCTTTGCTGCCATTTGTTGGTATGGAAACCTTGACGTTAGACAAACGAATGCCCTTAACAGGGTTGTGAGGGGGGCTAGCAAGATTGTGGGGGTACAATCTAGCTGTCTGGGTCATATATGTTATGTCCCTCCTGTCCCTGCTCCTCTTGTTCATCCACATCATCCTCCACTCATTCATGGTCCTCTTCCCCCACCTCCTGGACAATTCCCCTCATTACACCTTGGACTCCTCATATATTTATGTATTGTCAGATTCATCTTGTCAAGTCTTCCTGCCTGTCTGTTGTCTTTGGTGTTTCCTTGTCTGGTCTTGTTGTCCTGTCTGGTTTAGGTTCTTGTCTTTAGTATTTTGTCCCCAGTGTGTTTAGTCTTGTTTTGTATTTGTTATCAGTCTTGTCTTGCATTGGTCCTTTAGTCTGTCAGTCTGTTTCCCCTCCCAGGTGTGTCTCATTGTTAATCAGCCCTCATGTGTCAATTACCTTGTGTATTTAAGTCTAGTCTGCCCTGTCTCCCGGGCACGTTCATTAGATCTTTGTTCCTGGTAGCGTGAATATTAAAGGCAACCAACTTGTGTTCAGCTTTTCTCTGATTGGCCATGACCCCCCGCCCCCATATTAATACGACGCGGCAGCAGAGGTCCCTGCAAGGTCCCAAATTAAATGAATGAAGCGCGCAGCGAACGAGGCAGCAGAGTGTATAATGTTATTTCGCAGAGTGTATAATGTTATTTCGCAGAGCATAATGTATAATGTTATTTCGCCCGTTTGTAACGTCATAACATCAGTGGAGGCCATTTCGCCTGCTGGAGGCTGCCGACTGATTAATACGCAGCTCTCTTTATTTCGCGGAGCATAATGTATAATGTTATTTCGCGTTTGTAACGTCTGATGCTGACTGATTAATAATAAGCTCTCTTTATATCTCCAGTGATAAAACCCAGTGCTCTATGATACACAGCGTGGATGGGCTTTCAGAGCATAATGTATAATGTTATTTCGCGTTTGTAACGTCTGATGCTGACTGATTAATAATAAGCTCTCTTTATATCTCCAGTGATAAAACCCAGTGCTCTATGATACACAGCGTGGATGGGCTTTCAGGTGGAGGGAGGCGCATGCATGTACATAATTTCACCATAATCAAATACAGATATAATTGTGGATTATTGTACAATGGTCTTCTTACTGGCAGCAGAAAAGCATGATTTGTTTCTGGAGGCTGCTGACTGATTAATACGCAGCTCTCTTTATTTCGCGGGGCATAATGTATAATTAACCAACAACATTAACCAACAACGAGGCACAACGAGGCATTGAGGCATGAACCAACGAGCACCTCTCAGTCAGAGCACCTGGGGGAGCCTCATGCGCATGCGCGGCCGCGGTCACTCTCGACTCTGCCGCATCTCGCTGCCGCGTCCTCTCTGCCGCAGGGCGTGTGCTAGGGCGGTCACGTGGCCGTGCGGCCAATCAGGGAAACGCTTAACGAAAAGCTGAACACAAGTTGGTTGCCTTTAATATTCACGCTTCCTGGTATCCTGTCTATGTTCCTGATTCCTGTCGTCGTGTTACCTTGCCTTGTTCGTTCACTTCGCCTGCCATGCCATGTTTGTTCACCCCGTCTAGTAAGTCTTGTACCAGTTTGTGTTTAGTTTATTCGTGTATCCCTTAGTTTAGTTTTTCCCTCTTCCAGTTTTCACTCAGGTTTTTGTTTCAGTTTATAGTTTAAGTAAAGATCCTTTTATCACTACCCACCTTGTTCTGCCTGCTTCCTCACTGCCTGTCTGCATTTGGGTCCCACTACCAACACCACTATGCCTAAACCTAACAATATATATGACGAGCAGGTGCTCAAGAAAGCGTCATCTATTAGAGCAGACAGCTGCCTCTCACCCCCTAAATCTGGAATATCAATTATTGCCTTCCGGCCAACATTTAGAGAATTCTCATTTATATCTACCTCCATTCGTGCCATCAATAAAGGAGGCAGGAGAAGGTAGCTTTGAGGTGGGTGGGTGGGTGGATGGTTGTAGTTGCTTATTTAGCTGTTATCATTATCTGATCTTGTGACCATGTACATAATAATAATAATAATTAATTTTATTTGTATAGCACTTTATTTGTATTTATTTATTTATTTGTATAGCGCTTTTGTATAGCGTTTCTCAGGAACCCGAAGTCTATGTTCTTCTGTTTCTGTATGTTTACTGTGTTTTTTGGAGTCTCTTATGTATCTGCTGTAACGTGAATTGCCCAGTTTGGGACATGCTAATAGACTTCACTTGACAACCATGAAGAGAGCCGGAGAACAGTCCCGGAACAGGGTTAGGACCCACCTGCAGCTGGATTCCAGGTCTGTGAAGACGCGGATCATGTACTCTCCCAGAACCTGCGGCTGGAAGGTGGTCGGCAGGATCATGTAGCGGCCCTGGGGCAACATGCACCTCCGGAAGACACTGCGCGCGTTGATGAACAGCGACGTCTCCACACACTGCTGGGTCAGAATGTCGTGCAGCCGGTACTTCCTGTTCAGCTCCACCTAGTGGACAGGAGGAAGAAAGACAACGAACGTATTAGACATTAGATTAGTATCTACAGTTATGTAAAAAGGATTATATACAGGTATGTACAGACAGATGTGGATATATATATATATATATATATATATATACACTGTAAGAATATATATATATACAGCATTAGTTATAGACTGCAAGCTAACCTAGCTTACATTTACATTTTGTCATTTAGCTGATGCTTTTATCCAAAGCGACTTACAAGTTTTGTACAAGTCATCAGGAAGGGTACAACTCTATCAACTGAGTAACAATGTTCATCAAAGTGTTGAGTGCTACAGTCTAGGTGAGTAGGCTATATTAGGACAAGTTAGGGTTAGTTTTTGCTTAGCACAAATGAATGGAAGCGGATACGGACCACTAGCCTAGCCTTCCATTCATTGTGCTAAGCTAGGCTAGCTTGCGGCCCGATTGATTTCTACTGAACGCACAGAGAGGAAATTGGTATCTATCTTCTTGTCTGACTCTGGAGAAGATGGTAAGCACATTTCCCATAACTTTGGCGTGTTCCTTTAAATTGGTATTTCGTGGTTTCAATAACCAAAATACATTGTGCTTTATTACAATAGTGTTTTAAAATGTAAATACTAAGGCTGTCAAAGTTTACGTGGTATTAACGCGTTATCGCACAATTCTTTTAACGCCACTATTTTTTTATCACGAGATTAACGTTTTTTTAAATAATTATTATTCTTTTTTTTTTTTTTACATTTATTCATTTTTTTTTACTAGACTTCACTCAGGTGTATTATTGATATTCTCATTGATACTATGTTTGTTTCTGACAAACATTTTAGAACTTTCTACAAATTTATGAATTTGAATGCATGAGGGTCATCCTTTTGTGTTAAATGGCTGCATAAAGCAAGCATTTCTTGACTCTCATGTTGAGCGGGGTCAGAGGTCAGAGGTCGTACCTTGAAGATGGTGAACCCGACGGTGAGGTTCTCTCCCTGGCCGATCTGTCGGTGGATCTTCATGTCTCTCTGCTGCAAGGAGATCAACACCTCGTCCACGTCCTTCGTCACGTCAAACAGGTACTGGGGGCAGGACAGGTGATCAGAGTGTGAAGACAGAACCCTAACCCTAACCCAGACAGAACCCTAACCCTAACACAGACAGACAGACAGACAGACAGACAGACAGACAGACAGACAGACAGACAGACAGACAGACAGATACTGTAGGTAGGTAGGTAGGTAGGTAGGTAGGTAGGTAGGTAGGTAGGTAGGTAGGTAGGTAGGTAGGTAGATAGATAGGTAGATAGATAGGTGCAGTAGATAGGTGCAGTAGGTAGGTAGATAGGTGCAGGTACCTGGGGGTTCTGTAGGAAGGTCTGTTTGTGATTGGCACAGCCACCACAGCGGTTCAGCAGTGGCTCAGCGTGCTTGGTCCAGCTCCCAAAGTGCACCACTTCATTCCACGTCTTGTGGACGCTGATCAGTGCCGTGTTGATGATGCGGCAGACATCTGCGTCCGTGAAGTTCTTACACCAGTCTGTGAAGGTCATCCTGTGGACACCAAACACAGCAAACATTGTATTAAACACGCTGAAGGTTGAAAGTGACACAGCATGTTGGTATGATATATTACATGTATTGTGACCAAATCCCTTTCCAAATAGTATTATTGTTGTCTTATTGTGCAATGGCAAACATAAACCTGCTGAATGAATACAATAGAGATGGTAGACTCACCAGAACTCCCCGTCATCCTCCACTGTGATGCCCAGGTTGGCCCTTTCCATGTCGCCCACCTTGGACCATTCTTCAGAACTGACATGGAAAGGAGGAAAAATTGCAAATTGATGCATTCTGTCCTTTTCAGTCACAATGGCTCATTTGAACCTCAGTGATGTCACCCTTCTTCAAAATGGTGAGATATAGCTGTTATTTCTATTGAAATAAATAACCTTGGGGTCAAAACAGGAGTTATGTTTCTCTACCTGACCATTCATCAAAGATAATAGACATCTCATACGGTGTACCTCAGGGCAACATTATTGGGCCTGTTCTTTTTAGCCTCTACATGCTCCCATTAGGAAGTGTCATCCCCAAACACTGGAGATCAGAATGATGAACAGCATCCAAGGGTTTAAAAGTAGAGGAAGAGGTCTATAAACCACATCACTAGTAATAAACCTGAGAGCAGAATGATCAACAGCATCCAGAGTAGAGGCATGTCTATACATCACATCACCATAATCAATAACAGAGAGGACAGCTTCAACAATCCTTTTAAATTACATTAGATTAGATTCAAATGTATTAGTTATTTATTTATTACAACGAAAAGAAGTTTGGCATCCAACCAGAGTGCAAATGTAGCAGTAAAGTGGAACAGCAATATACAATGCACAGGTGTTTAAACTGGATATAAAATATATAAATTAGTACTACTGAGTGTAGTGCTAATCAGATGTATGTACAGAGTTGTATTATATAGATAGAGACAGTATGACTACTACTGGCCAGCAGCGTAACTAGTAGGATATGTACAGATATAGATATAGTAAGGGACTATGTGCAGGTAAGTACAGACAGGTGAGGATTTCCTACACAGCATGGGAAGGTCTGTTCTATTTCTATAAAAAAAAACAATCTTTTGTCGTAATTTGTTGAGAATTATTGTGATTGTGACGGTGACAGTGATGGCGATTGTGATTGTGACTGTCATGGTGACTGTGACTGTGATTGTAACGGTGACGGTGATTGTGACGTGACAGTGACGTTGATTGTGATGGTGACGTTGATTGTGATTGTGATTGTGATTGTGACGGTGACATGATTGTGACGTGACGTTGATTGTGATTGTGACAGTCACGTTGATTGTGATTGTGATTGTGACAGTGACAGTGATTGTGACGGTGACAGTGATTGTGACGGTGATTGTGACAGTGATTGTGACTGTGACAGTGATTGTGTTTGTGATTGTGATTGTGACAGTGATTGTGATTGTGACGTGATGTTGACGGTGACGGTGATTATGATTGTGATGTGAAGGTGACTCTGACCTGTCGCTCCAAGCTCCCTTCCACTCCGTCTTGCCCCACGGGTTCCTCATTCGTATCATCGGCAGCGTCTCGTTCTTGAAGTAGGCCAGCAGCCCGTGGCCCAGACGCACGTTCTTCACCGCGGTGACGGAGTAGGCGTGGCCTTTCACCAACCCGTTCGCCATCTTCAGCTCAATTTCGGTCGGCGAAGCCTGATGGATACATAGTGACAGTGATGTAGTGATGTGATTTAAACAAAAGACAACGTTCCTACATGTATGTGCACGGATTCGGTCTGGGACATTACCACTAGCCCTACAGACATTACAACTAGCCTAGAGACATTACCACTAGCCTAGAGACCGGCAGATTTAATGCCACCACAGAGGACAGACTTTGTTTGGCGTGTGAGTTAGAGGTGAAACTGAGAAAGAGGTTCATCTTTTTACTGTCCTGTTTACGAGGACGTAAGGGAGGTACTTTTTGTAAACTCTTGACTCTTAATAATAAACACTGTTAGGACTGTCTGACTCTTAATAATAAACACTGTTAGGACTATCTGACTCTAATAATAACTGAGGGACAACAGGAAGTGACCGGTCCTTAACAGGAAGTGACCGGTCCTTAACAGGAAGTGACTGGTCCTTAACAGGAAGTGACCGGACCTTAATGGAGCAGCTGATGATGCCTCCTCGGTCGTAGGCTTTGAGCAGGTCCTCGAAGAAGCGGTCCTGTTTCTTCTGGTCCTTGTAGAAGGCCTCGTCCTCCAGGTTGATGGCCTCCGCCACCGCCCCGCTGAAGTCCACCACCGCATCCCCCGTGTTTCCCCCCTCCAGGGACTCGTAGCAGCCAGAGAGCCTGGAGACAGAGGGGAGCGCAACCAGAGAGGAGCAGGTCAGACAACCAGAGGGGAGCAGGTCAGACAACCAGAGAGGAGCAGGTCAGACAACCAGAGAGGAGTAGGTCAGACAACCAGAGGGGAGCAGGTTAGACAACCAGAGAGGAGTACAACCAGAGAGGAGCAGGTCAGACAACCAGAGAGGAGCAGGTCAGACAACCAGAGGGGAGCAGGTCAGACAACCAGAGAGGAGCAGGTCAGACAACCAGAGAGGAGCAGGTCAGACAACCAGAGAGGAGCAGGTCAGACAACCAGAGGGGATCAGGTCAGACAACCAGAGAGGAGCAGGTCAGACAACCAGAGGGGATCAGGTCAGACAACCAGAGGGGAGCAGGTCAGACAACCAGAGAGGAGCAGGTCAGACAACCAGAGAGGAGTAGGTCAGACAACCAGAGAGGAGCAGGTCAGACAACCAGAGAGGAGCAGGTCAGACAACCAGAGGGGAGCAGGTCAGACAACCAGAGAGGAGTACAACCAGAGAGGAGCAGGTCAGACAACCAGAGGGGAGCAGGTCAGACAACCAGAGAGGAGTACAACCAGAGAGGAGCAGGTCAGACAACCAGAGAGGAGCAGGTCAGACAACCAGAGGGGAGCAGGTCAGACAACCAGAGGGGAGCAGGTCAGACAACCAGAGAGGAGTACAACCAGAGAGGAGCAGGTCAGACAACCAGAGGGGAGCAGGTCAGACAACCAGAGAGGAGTACAACCAGAGAGGAGCAGGTCAGACAACCAGAGAGGAGCAGGTCAGACAACCAGAGGGGAGCAGGTCAGACAACCAGAGGGGAGCAGGTCAGACAACCAGAGAGGAGCAGGTCAGACAACCAGAGAGGAGCAGGTCAGACAACCAGAGAGGAGCACAACCAGAGAGACCGAGAGGATCACAACCAGAGAGACCAATACTGCTTCACTGGAGTGAGTTGTGACCAGTATTCCAAGGCAACATGGATGAGATACAGGATGGAAATGAGTTCAGTTTGATTGACATGTGATTGACACCCTTCTGATGGTGACAACTAATTATCTTTGTTGTGTGTTTGCCCTCAAGTGCAGAGGTACTTTTCCCAGGAGGAGAAACCTTCTTTTGACCAAAAACGAAAAGGAAACAACTTTTTTTATAATTCATTTTTATAATTAATTTTATAATTAGTTTAGTGATACTCAGTTCTGGAACACCCTACCAACTGAAATAAGACACTGTGCTACCTACCAAACCTTTACAAAAAAACACAATACCTGGTTATTAACCAATCAAACATGTAATCACTTTTAATCAGTTCATTGTGTATTTTATTATTGCTTTTATTATTATGTTGTATTATGTTGTAAATACTGTGTTGTACTTTTAATGTTTCTGTTCTAGGTGTATTGTCGGTCTCATAACATCTTGCCAAATGACTACAGTTGCGAATTAGCCAGCTGGCTAAAACTGACACATTTACAGACATTTTTATCAATGTGTAGGCCTACTGTCCTTAAAAAAAAAAAAAAAAAAAAAAAAAAAAAAACTGAAACTGAAACTGAAACTGATAACTAGGTGAGAGCTGGGTGCAGGGGTAAGAGGGAGAACAGGTTCAATGGGATGTTTAGAAGCTCTAAAGCTCACTTGGCGTAGGCCTTTTCCGTGGGATGTTTAATAATAATAATAATATATTTGATTTGTAGGGCGCTTTACAGTTGCGGAGCAAATCTCAAAGCGCTACGTTGTAAAAGAACAGAAAAACTAGGAAGAGAGTAAAAAAAAAGAGAATGTAAAATAAGCAAGACTAAAACTAGTAAGGAGTAAAAAGAACACTAGAACTAGTAAAAGAGTAGAAAGAAAAACTGGTAAAAGAACATAAAATGTGTGGAGCTAAAACTAGATAAAATCAACAAAAGGCCCTTTTTAAAAGCCTCCACAGTCTGTGGTGCTCTCTCAGGTGGTCAGGGAGAGCATTCCACAGACTGGGAGCGGATGAGCAGAAAGCCCGATCTCCCACGGTGCAGAGTAGGTTTAGAAGCTCTAGAGCTCACTTGGCGTAGGCCTTCTCCATGGGATGTTTAGAAGCTCTTACTTCACTGACTGCCTTCAAGAAAATATTCAACACGCTCTTAGTAGATCCCTCCTGCTCTTGCTGATACCCCAGTTTCACACTTGCATACACCCTCACACACACAACATACAAGCACTCATTCATACTCGCACCTAGACACACGATATTGGCTTTTTAACCAATATCCGATATACCGATATTGTCCAACTCTTAATTTCCGATACCGATATCAACCGATACCGATATATGCAGGAATAATTTCAGGAAATTAACATTACATATCTCTTGTCGTGGAATTAACACAACATTATGCATACTTTTGACAATAAATAAAATAAGAATTTGTTCTTACTTGCTTGCCTGGGTAAATAAAGGTTAAATAAATGTAAAAACATTTAAATAATAATAATAATTCTTTTGTAAACCGATACCGATCATTTCCGATATTACATTTTAATGCCAATATCGGCCGATAATATCCCTACTCTAAAGCTCACTTGGCATATGCCTTCTCCAGCAGGGCGCTCCAGAACTCGTTGTTGAGCTTGGAGTGGCAGTAGATCAGATCTCCGTTGATGGTGGGCAGGCGGTCGTCCACCACCACGTCCACCCACGCCCCGAACAGCCAGAAGCGGAAGTGGAAGATTCCTGCGTAGCCGTCGGGGTGTTTGGAGTCCCACTCCTGCTCCGTCCAGTCGGGGATTACCTGAGACACGGAGACACAGAGAGACACACAGAGAGACACAGAGACACACAGAGAGACGGAGACACACAGATACACAGAGAGACAGAGACACACAGATACACAGAGAGACACAGAGAGACACAGAGAGACAGACACACAGAGAGACAGACACACAGAGAGACAGACACACAGAGACACAGAGAGACAGAGACACAGAGACACACAGAGAGACAGAGACACACAGATACACAGTGAGACACAGAGAGACACAGAGAGACAGACACACAGAGAGACAGACACACAGAGAGACAGACACACAGAGAGACAGACACACAGAGAGACAGACACACAGAGAGACAGAGACACCGAAGTTATTCCTTGTGAGTGAAACTGATAGCAATGCCACAAACCTGCAGTTCATACTTATATACATATTATGTAACGGTTGTGATATCGTCACCTTATACTTCAATGCCCCGAGGGAGTTTCGAACCCGTGGTACATGCATACTTACATACATACTTACATAAATACATCCATACAGAGCTAACTCACCTTCTGCCAGAGGTCTGGTTTCAGGGCCAGACAGGAGCATGCTGCCACAAACCAGCAGTTCCCCACGAGACCCTGGTTGAGGTCGTGAGAGCTGATGCCCTCCACAAACAGGTGAGGCTCAGGGCTGATCTCCTGCAAGCAGGAAGAGGCACAATGAGACATCATCATCATCATCATCATCATCATCATCATCATCATCATCATCATCATCATCATCATCATCATCATCATCATCATCATCATCATGTGGATAGGGGTGAGTTGTTCTGATGCCGGTGATCATGTTTTAATATTGGGATTAATATTCTGTTATGATTGTGGAGCATGTTGTTACTTGTAGTCACTTGTAATTTATAGTTACTTATAGATAGATAGACAACCAACCAACCCTAGATAATAATAATAATAATAATAATAATAATAATAATAATAATAATAATAATAATAATAATAATAATAATAATAATAATAATAATAATAATAATAATAATAATAATAATAATAATAATAATAATAATAATAATAATAATAATAATAATAATAATAATAATAATAATAATAATAATAATAATAATAATAATTATTATTATTATAATAATAATAATAATAATAATAATAATAATAATAATAATAATAATAATAATAATAATAATAATAATAATAATAATAATAATAATAATAATATCTTAAATTTATATAGCGCCTTTCAGGAGACCCAAGGCGCTTAACAGGAGGGGGCAGCTAAGGGAGGGGAACAGGGAACAACGTAACAACAAAATAATAATCAAAAGGAAAGAAAGAAAGAAAAAGAAAAAAAGGGAAATCAGGCAGAGTCATTTACAAATTTGGTGAAGATAGAACGATAGAACGATAGAATGAGACAGACCGACCGACAGGTAGGTAGGTAGGTAGGTAGGTAGGTAGGTAGGTAGGTAGGTAGGTAGGTAGGTAGATAGGGTCTCTTCCGCCTTGTACATACAGTATATATTCTCTGCTTTGAAGTGGTTATGCTTTGGCCCTCTTTCGAAGTGGGTTATGCTTAGAGAGGGCCAAAGCATAACCACTTCGAAGCAGAGAATATATATGTACAAGGTGGACATTTCTATCCCAGAGCTCTTCGGAGCTAAACCAATCAGAGAGCGTCTTCGCAAACTGCGGCTACGGAAAAAAATCGCGCAGATAGGTAGCTCACCTGTGGTCTCTTCCACTCCACTACACCAGGGGGCGGCTTCCTGTAGAACAGAGATGCGTTGGCAGCGGGGAACTCCGGGTCCTCGAAGAGAGTCTTCTCCTGGAGACATTCCTTCTTCAGAGCCTCGTAGTTCTGGTTCTTGTGCGGGATGACCGTGGAGAACATGATCCAGCCTCTCACCTCTCACCACTGCAGAGTGAGGACAGAGAGCGGAGACATTTAAAGTGATTTTTTATTTTTTTATATAACATTCATCGTTCACCTCTGACCCCTGGCGCCTGGAAGAGACGCAGAGAGTTCCCAAAGCGCAGTCTATCAATCCCTGTATGATAGGGCGCGTTACAGAGTCAACAGAGGCCTCCGCACCAGCCACACGCTCGCCGGACCGCTGAGCTTTATAGCTCGGTCTGTGTCATCTGAGTGTTGACACTTGGGTGGAAAAAAGAGACGGTATCTTGTATTTCTGGACACAAGTTGTACTATTGTGAAACATGTTGCGTTGAACCAGCAGACTGACCCAGTAGTGTGTAGACTGACCCTATAGACTGACCCAGTAGTGTGTAGACTGACCCTATATAATGACCCAGTAGTGTGTAGACTGACCCTATAGACTGACCCAGTAGTGTGTAGACTGACCCTATATAATGACCCAGTAGTGTGTAGACTGACCCTATATAATGACCCAGTAGTGTGTAGACTGACCCTATAGACTGACCCAGCAGTGAGCAGACTGACCCAGTAGTATGTAGACTGACCCTATAGACTGACCCAGTAGTGTGTAGACTGACCCTATAGACTGACCCAGTAGTGTGTAGACTGACCCTATAGACTGACCCAGCAGTGAGCAGACTGACCCAGTAGTGTGTAGACTGACCCTATAGACTGACCCAGCAGTGAGCAGACTGACCCAGTAGTGTGTAGACTGACCCAGCAGTGAGCAGACAGACCCAGCAGTGTGTAGACCAGTGGTTCTCAAACTGTGGTATGTGTACCACTAGTGGTAATTGTTGGTACTGCTGGTGGTACTTGAAAAAATGTAATAAAAAAATAAATAAATAAAAATATAAATCTTTTTTTCAACTTCAGCCCTGATCATAACCATTTTTATTTTTTAGATTTTTTTGTAATGTCAGATAAAAAATGAAATACTCCCACTTTTCTGAAAAGAGTTGTTAAATCTGACATTACAAACAATCCATCAAAATCTGTGTTGTTGCTAATCATTGACACATGCCTAGCCTGTAATAACCCCCCCCCCCAGAAAAATGTACTTTGCATTTGATATATTGAAAATATTTTACTTTTTGTGCGTTTATTTTAACAATAATTTGTGATGCCATCACACAAACTGGCATTTAAAGGGTTACAATTAGAAAATGTATTGAATATGTAATTTTCTTTTTTACAATAATTTGTGAGAGAGAGAGAGAGAGAGAGTGAGAGAGAGAGAGAGAGAGAGAGAGAGAGAGAGAGAATTAAGTACATTTGCTGAAATACAGTTGTTCTTAATTTTCTCACTTGCTATGTGAGAATGTTAGTTAGTATGTTCTCAATGCCCCTTGCATTGTATGCGTTGTGTGGAAGCGTTTGCTAGTTCTAGTGCTACCCCTTTGTACATTGTGGCTGTGTCTGACAAAAGTGAACCATAAATAATGCTATTAGGAATACGTTTGCCTCCTGCGTGAACTGTGCATAGCTGAATAGACTGTATTTTAACGGCGGTCATATGATGGTACTTGGAGAGCCAGCTACGTTCTCAGGTGGTACTTGGTGTAAAAAGTTTGAGAACCACTGGTGTAGACTGACCCAGCAGTGAGCAGACTGACCCAGCAGTGAGCAGACTGACCCAGCAGTGAGCAGACTGACACAGCAGTGTGTAGACTGACCCAGCAGTGAGCAGACTGACCCAGCAGTGAGCAGACTGACCCAGCAGTGTGCAGACTGACCCAGCAGTGAGCAGACTGACCCAGCAGTGTGTAGACTGACCCAGCAGTGTGTAGACTGACCCAGCAGTGTGTAGGAGAACATGTGACTTGAAATACACTCTGACAGAATACTAGACAGTCTCCTGCTTTTTAGTGAGCTGGTGACTGGAAGGTTGCTGGTTCAAATCCACATGGTAAATGCGCCTGGATGACGACCAACCGCCTGAAACTGAACCTAAGCAAAAACAGAATTGCTTCACCTGCCGGGCCAAATACTCCCCCACTGACTGACCTTTAACCTGACCTCTAAACCTAACCCTTTCCATCACAGTGGAGAATGTAGCCGTGGCCTCGTCCCCGACCGCCAAGGACCTTGGCGTAGTCCTTGACAACCGGCTGAACTGCAGGTACTTCCTGAGCAACGTCAGAAGGATCCGCCCCTTCCTGACAAAAGAAGCCACCCAACTCCTCGTCCAATCAACAGTCATCTCCCGGCTCGACTACTGCAACGCACTTCTTGCTGGCCTCCCGACCACCGCCACCAAGCCTCTTCAACTCATCCAGAATGCAGCCGCCCGCCTGATCTCAAACCTACCAAAGTCGGCCCATGTCACCCCACTTCTCAGGGACCTGCACTGGCTCCCCATTGCTGCACGAATCTGCTTCAAGGCCCTCGACCTGGCATATTGCGCGGCGAAGGGAACCGCTCCCGCCTACCTCCGGTCAATGGTCTCTAACACACCCTCAAGACCCCTCTGCTCTACATCCTCTGGCCGCCTCAGACCCACTCCTATCCGAGCTGCCTTTTCTCGGTCCTTGCCCCACAATGGCCGAAACCTGTCCAATCTTTCGCCGTCGACTAAAAACACACTTCACAATATCTGAAATGAAAAAATTTAAAAACACTAACCTTCTTACTGTCTATATTGTCTGTCTATATATTATACTATCATGCACTCTTCCTACTATACTAATATTTATTTACTACTATGCACTCAACACTGCAGCACCCAACAAGTTTCAGCACTGTTTGATGAACATCGTTACTCAGCTGAAAGAGTTGTACCCTTCCTGCTGACTTGTCGTACAGAACTTGTAAGTCGCGTTGGATAAAAGCGTTCAGCTAAATGATAAAATGTAAATGTGAATGTAAATGGTGCATTCATATAATAGCTTTTATCCAAAGCACTTTACAATTTTGTTCCTCACATTTTACTCATTCACTCACACATTCACACATCGAGGGTGGAGGCGACCATGCAAGGTCCCAACCTGCTCATCGGGAGCAGTTAGGGGTTAAGAGTCTTGCTCCCTACGGCTTCCAGTCCTTGTGCTAAGCTAGGCTAGCTGCTCCCTACTGCTTCCAGTCCTTGTGCTAAGCTAGGCTAGCTGCTCCCTACTGCTTCCAGTCCTTGTGCTAAGCTAGGCTAGCTGCTCCCTACTGCTTCCAGTCCTTGTGCTAAGGTAGGCTCAAAGTCAAAGTCAGCTTTATTGTCACCTCTCATAATGTGCAAGACATACAGAGACATGAAATTGTGTTTCCCCCTTCCCACGGTGTATATAAAGAACAAGTTCTAATATATACAGTATACAGGATTATATAAAATGTAGACAGTACCTAAGAAAGTGAATGTATGAGTGACTGTAATTATAGAGGTAAACGAGGAGAACTTAGTGCAAAACTTTTAGCAGCAGTAGTACATAGTAAGTATGAATAATAAATAATGGCAGTAAAATACAATACAAAATACAAGCTCCATACACAAAACATATTTGCCTCGTTAAATAAGGCTCATATAATGAGACTGTTAGTTAAATAATGCTCATGTAATGAGACTGTTAGTTAAATAAGGCTCATGTAATGCGACTGTTGGTATTAAAACTAGAGCTGCTTGTTCACACACCGTCTACCCCGAGGCTGTGCGCCTGAACTCCTGAACCACTAATCTGTCTCGACACTGTCGTCGTTAAAATAACGACTGTTGCTTTGCGAGGAGGAGGTGCAGAGGCAGTTATTTTGATAAATCACGCTTGATTGGGGGAACCACTCAACAGGACTTCAACATCTCAACCAAGTACAACAGAAAGAGATATTAGTAGATATTTGAGTCCAAGAAACACTGTGTGCTTAAAGGAACAAGCCAACATTATGTGAAATGTGCTTACCGTCTTCTCCAGAGTCAGACAAGAACATAGATCGATTTCCTCTCTGTGCGTTCAGTAGAAAGCTATCCAACTGCAAGCTAGCCTAGCTGTTAACCAAAAACACCTCTCCCGGAGTTTTAAGCTAGGCTAGTGGTCCGTATCTGCTTCCATTAATTTGTGCTAAGCTAGGCTATCTTGCAGCCGGATAGCTTTCTACTGGTCACTCCACAGAGACAGCCCTCATTGCGGTCACAGAGGCACTTCACTTAGCAAAAGCGAAAGGCCTCTCCTCTGTCCTGATTCTCCTAGATCTATCTGCAGCCTTCGACACAGTCAACCACCAGATCCTCCTTGCGGCCCTCGCAGGAATGGGAGTGGCTGGCTCTGCGCTGACATGGCTGTCATCATACCTCAATGACCGCTCCTACCAAGTGTCATGGAGAGGGACCCTGTCGGCCACCCGCCCCCTGCGGACGGGTGTCCCCCAGGGCTCGGTTTTAGGACCCCTTCTCTTCTCCCTCTACACTAAATCACTGGGTAACATTATCACGTCTCATGGCTTCTCCTACCATTGTTATGCCGACGATACTCAACTCTTCCTCTCCTTCCCTCCCTCAGATATCCACGTCTCTGTGCGGATCTCGGCCTGTCTGTCCGACATCTCAGCCTGGATGACGTCCAACCACCTCAAACTGAACCTAAGCAAAACAGAACTGCTCCACCTGCCGGCCAAATCCTCCCCCCTAACCGACCTTTCAATCACAGTCGAGAATGCAGCTGTGACTGCGTCCCCGACCGCCAAGAACCTTGGTGTTGTCCTCGACGACCAGTTGAACTTCTCTGCTCACATCGCAGCGACGACCAGAACCTGCCGATTCCTCCTGAGCAACGTCAGAAGGATACGCCCCTTCCTGACAAAAGAAGCCACCCAACTCCTCGTCCAATCAACAGTCATCTCCCGCCTCGACTACTGCAATGCACTGCTCGCTGGCCTCCCGGCCACTGCCACTAAGCCTCTTCAACTCATTCAGAACGCAGCGGCCCGCCTGATCTCAAACCTACCGAAGTCGGCCCATGTCACCCCACTTCTTAGGGACCTGCACTGGCTCCCCATTGCTGCATGAATCCGCTTCAAGGCCCTCGACCTAGCATACCGTGCGGCAAAGGGAACCGCTCCCGCCTACCTCCGGTCAATGGTCTCTAACTACACACCCTCAAGACCCCTACGCTCTGCATCTTCTGGCCGCCTCAGACCTACTCCTATCCAAGCTCCGGGAGGGTCATCAAAGAGAAGTCGCCTATTCTCAGTCCTTGCCCCACAATGGTGGAATGAACTACCCACCCCAGTTAGGACAGCCGAATCACGTCCAATCTTTCGCCGTCGACTAAAGACGCACTTCTTCAACCATTATCTGAATTAAAAAAAAAAAAAAAAAAAAAAAAAAAAAAAAAAAATCTAACCCTAACTAACCGTACTGTCATGCACTTGTCCTAATAAACTAACCTACACTGTAGCACTCAACACTTTGATGAACATTGGTGCTCAGCTGATAGAGTTGTGCCCTTCCTGATGGCTTGTCGTACAGAACTTGTAAGTCGCTTTGGATAAAAGCGTCAGCTAAATGACTAAATGTAAATGTAATGTAAATGTACTGAACGCACAGAGAGGAAACTGGTATCTATCTTCTTGTCTCTCTCTGGAGTGCAAATAGAGAGTTGTAAGATAATACCAGATATATAATTTACAGAGGAAACAGAGAGAGAGGACCACTTATTTGTGTCTTCTTGTACTTGGTCACCAACTATATTGTTTTCTATTGTGTATGTTCGTTTTTTTGGCTGTTTTATCTGGGCCATATAGGATATGGATTTATTGAAAAAAAAATTCTCCTTAAATTTTTCTGACGTTTTCAAGAGAGCATGCACTGAGACAAACTCCTTGCACGTCAATTGACATGGCAATAAATCGTGGGTCTGAATCTTTGGGATGCTTTGATTTTCTTGTTGGTAACAGGGAGAAGAAGCAAGAATGTTGTTTCTCTCTGGAAGGACTTGGCAGCAAACAGCCGGGTGGTGGTATTCTAACCTCTGGACTACAGGCCACTTTATTCCATCACTCTGGACGAACACGCTCCAATATACTACTATCAAGTGTATTCTGGCCTTTCAGACCAGCCAGGAACAACACAGACACTGCCGTGACGCAAAGCAATCCTTTCAGATCAGCCAGGACACTGCCGACAGACAATCCTTTCGTATTTAACCTTTATTTAACCTTTAACCTTTATTTAGCCTTTATTTAACCTTTATCCTTTGTTTAACCTTTATTTAACCTTTAACCTTTATTGAACCTTTATTTAACCAGCCAGGTCACTTAAATATTGCCTTAAGGGCTTTTCTTTATCATAAATCGATCAATAGAGACCGTATTAGATCCCCAAAGATTCGAGATCGCCAAATGATTGACGGAGCTAGAGCCCCGGGAGTCGGGGGTGGTAATGTGTACTTTTGCGTACTTTGGGGCACGCCTCACATATCGGCATGTAACTCGAGAACCGCTGAACGGATTTTGTCACCTGAAAGGGCAATCGACAGGCAACAAATAGGGCTTTAATTATCTATATATTGTATTAAAAGAAATGCACACCCGAGCCACTAGAGGTCGGCAAAGAATCGTCCACATGTGGGACCTTGGATGTTAAGAGGTTAATGTTTTTAAATATTTTTCTTTTGTAGCCAAGAGTAAAGACCATAACCCTATCAAAACAGTAGTCAAAGTGTATATTTTCATTTTTACCGATGTTTTATATTATACGATTTATCGGAAATACGAATTTATCGGAAAATGATAATTATCGTAAAAACCGCAAGGAAATGACTAAATCCAGATTCAACCCTACCATTGGAAAGAGGAGCATTTTCCCTATCCATAGATGTATGATTTGGCCATAATAAGGTCAAGGTCAAGTTCAAGGTCAAATATGAATTTATAATTAAAGTCGATTATCATTAATTACTGTATCTACAAATCCTTCTGTTTAATCATCTTCCCACGGTTCATTTGCTTAGATTTTTTGTACACATGATCTCAATAAGGTGGTGAATGAGCTCAGTGATCAAAGATGCAAAAATCATAAATCATAATTTATATTCTCCTTTTCTTCATTACAATTTACTAGTAACAGACACAATATTTCTGACACTGGAAATACATACCCCCAGGTCCCTAGTTGTTCCTAGATACCAAGAACATGCAAAATGACCTTGCAGAAGTGGAGCAATCTTCCATTTACTTAGGCATGTACCTTTAGGTGAAATACGGCTTACAGCTTAACAGGTTAAATATTCCATCCCACTGTATTGTTATTTTTATTCTAATTACTGTACAGTATATACTCGACCACATCATCCACAACTGTACAGCCCTGGCCTGTTTTATTTTATATATTCTATATTCTATAGTACTTCTATTTTAATTTAGTTTATATTCCATTTTATTGTATTCAACCTTTTATTTTATTCTACCATAATTGCCTGTCCTTTAATGTCGCACCAAACGACCAAATCTAATTCCTTGTGTGTGTAAAACTACTTGGCAATAAAGACCTTTCTGATTCTGATTCTGATTTCTGATTAAGAACAAATTCTTATTTACAATGACGGAAAAAAGGACCTATTGAAGGGTAACAGGGAAAGGGGACAATAAAATAAAATTAAATCAAATAGAAACGAGACAGATGGCACATACATCACAGAGGTAAGGGAAATAATTAAAACACACACCAAACAACCAACTAAAATGACATGGTATGTAAATGGTGCATTTATCCAAAGCGCTTTACAATTTGTTCCTTACATTTTACCCATTCACTCACACACCGACGGGCGGAGGCAACCATGCAATCGGGAGCAATTAGGAGTTAGGTGTCTTAGGACACTTCGACGTGCTGCCCGGGAGGAGCAGGGATTGGAACCGGGAACCTCCGGATTATCAGACAACTGCTCTGCCTCCTGAGCCGCTGTCGCCCCGGTGTGTAATACATGAAGCGGAACAGACCCATCACAGGTGAAAGGCTGGCTGACAGCTGCAGGTGTGTAAGCAACTCTGAGATGGAGTCTTTAAAAGTAGTGAGGGGATTAATTTGTCCATTTTCAAAGTATTTAGCATCTCGTTCCAAATGCTGGGAGCAGCAAACTGGAAGGAGGCTTGACCGAAGGAAGTGTTAACAGGGAACATCTAGTGAGATATGGTGAGCAGCTCTGGTGTTACAGAGACATGGTGACCAGCTCTTATAGAGATATGGTGAGCAGCTCTGGTGTTATAGAGACATGGTGAGCAGCTCTGGTGTTATAGAGACATGGTGAGCAGCTCTGGTGTTATAGAGATATGGTGAGCAGCTCTGGTGTTACTATAGAGATATGGTGAGCAGCTCTGGTGTTATAGAGATATGGTGAGCAGCTCTGGTGTTATAGAGATATGGTGAGCAGCTCTGGTGTTATAGAGATATGGTGAGTAGCTCTGGTGTTATAGAGACATGGTGAGCAGCTCTGGTGTTATAGAGACATGGTGAGCAGCTCTGGTGTTATAGAGATATGGTGAGCAGCTCTGGTGTTATAGAGATATGGTGAGCAGCTCTGGTGTTATAGAGATATGGTGAGCAGCTCTGGTGTTATAGAGACATGGTGAGCAGCTCTGGTGTTATAGAGACATGGTGAGCAGCTCTGGTGTTATAGAGATATGGTGAGCAGCTCTGGTGTTATAGAGACATGGTGAGCAGCTCTGGTGTTATAGAGATATGGTGAGCAGCTCTGGTGTTATAGAGATATGGTGAGCAGCTCTGGTGTTATAGAGATATGGTGAGCAGCTCTGGTGTTATAGAGATATGGTGAGCAGCTCTGGTGTTATAGAGATATGGTGAGCAGCTCTGGTGTTACAGAGATATGGTGACCAGCTCTTATAGAGATATGGTGAGCAGCTCTGGTGTTATAGAGACATGGTGAGCAGCTCTGGTGTTATAGAGACATGGTGAGCAGCTCTGGTGTTATAGAGATATGGTGAGCAGCTCTGGTGTTATAGAGATATGGTGAGCAGCTCTGGTGTTATAGAGATATGGTGAGCAGCTCTGGTGTTATAGAGATATGGTGAGCAGCTCTGGTGTTATAGAGATATGGTGAGCAGCTCTGGTGTTATAGAGATATGGTGAGCAGCTCTGGTGTTATAGAGATATGGTGAGCAGCTCTGATGTTATAGAGATATGGTGAGCAGCTCTGGTGTTATAGAGATATGGTGAGCAGCTCTGGTGTTATAGAGATATGGTGAGCAGCTCTGGTGTTATAGAGATATGGTGAGCAGCTCTGGTGTTATAGAGATATGGTGAGCAGCTCTGGTGTTATAGAGATATGGTGAGCAGCTCTGGTGTTATAGAGATATGGTGAGCAGCTCTGGTGTTATAGAGACATGGTGAGCAGCTCTGGTGTTATAGAGATATGGTGAGCAGCTCTGGTGTTATAGAGATATGGTGAGCAGCTCTGGTGTTATAGAGATATTGTGAGCAGCTCTGGTGTTATAGAGATATGGTGAGCAGCTCTGGTGTTATAGAGATATGGTGAGCAGCTCTGGTGTTATAGAGATATGGTGAGTAGCTCTGGTGTTATAGAGACATGGTGAGCAGCTCTGGTGTTATAGAGACATGGTGAGCAGCTCTGGTGTTATAGAGATATGGTGAGCAGCTCTGGTGTTATAGAGATATGGTGAGCAGCTCTGGTGTTATAGAGATATGGTGAGCAGCTCTGGTGTTATAGAGACATGGTGAGCAGCTCTGGTGTTATAGAGACATGGTGAGCAGCTCTGGTGTTATAGAGATATGGTGAGCAGCTCTGGTGTTATAGAGACATGGTGAGCAGCTCTGGTGTTATAGAGATATGGTGAGCAGCTCTGGTGTTATAGATATATGGTGAGCAGCTCTGGTGTTATAGAGATATGGTGAGCAGCTCTGGTGTTATAGAGATATGGTGAGCAGCTCTGGTGTTATAGAGATATGGTGAGCAGCTCTGGTGTTATAGAGATATGGTGAGCAGCTCTGGTGTTACAGAGATATGGTGACCAGCTCTTATAGAGATATGGTGAGCAGCTCTGGTGTTATAGAGACATGGTGAGCAGCTCTGGTGTTATAGAGACATGGTGAGCAGCTCTGGTGTTATAGAGATATGGTGAGCAGCTCTGGTGTTATAGAGATATGGTGAGCAGCTCTGGTGTTATAGAGATATGGTGAGCAGCTCTGATGTTATAGAGATATGGTGAGCAGCTCTGGTGTTATAGAGATATGGTGAGCAGCTCTGGTGTTATAGAGATATGGTGAGCAGCTCTGGTGTTATAGAGATATGGTGAGCAGCTCTGGTGTTATAGAGATATGGTGAGCAGCTCTGGTGTTATAGAGATATGGTGAGCAGCTCTGGTGTTATAGAGATATGGTGAGCAGCTCTGGTGTTATAGAGATATGGTGAGCAGCTCTGGTGTTATAGAGATATGGTGAGCAGCTCTGGTGTTATAGAGATATGGTGAGCAGCTCTGGTGTTATAGAGATATGGTGAGCAGCTCTAGTGTTATAGAGATATGGTGAGCAGCTCTGATGTTATAGAGATATGGTGAGCAGCTCTGGTGTTATAGAGATATGGTGAGCAGCTCTGGTGTTATAGAGATATGGTGAGCAGCTCTAGTGTTATAGAGATATGGTGAGCAGCTCTGATGTTATAGAGATATGGTGAGCAGCTCTGGTGTTATAGAGATATGGTGAGCAGCTCTGGTGTTATAGAGTTATGGTGAGCAGCTCTGGTGTTATAGAGATATGGTGAGCAGCTCTGATGTTATAGAGATATGGTGAGCAGCTCTGGTGTTATAGAGTTATGGTGAGCAGCTCTGGTGTTATGAGTGTTAATGAGATGCCGCAGGTTTCATATCTCATATCTCATTTGTCTGAGTCTCATCTACAAATCAATCAGATCAGACCTGTAATCAGCTGGTAGGTCTTTGATCTTATATCACATATATATTATAATGACAATATGTTTGAATCTAATCTAATTGTATATTACTATCACATTTTACTGTTACATTTGCACTCTGGTTGGATGCAAACCTCTTTTCGTTGTACTGTACTACTTGTGCTGCATGATGACAATACATTGTTAATCTAAGGTAATACCGTGTTAGTGTTCTGATGGAGAGGCCCCTGTTGTTCCATTGAGTCCTGTTCAAATCTACTGGGAGTTATTATTCCAGACCTCTAGATGTCTGGGTGACATGTGTAAATAATGACAGCCGGGGCACTTGAAATACCTCACAAGTCATTTTGACTTTCAACACTTTGTGTTTTGTTTCATATCGTGAGGTCT